>NC_043963.1:5815681-5955807 GCF_902148855.1 Sphaeramia orbicularis
GTCACATGACCCGCTGACGGACAGGTAGAGGAAGACTTCGTACCCGTCCCACTTTGTGCTCGGACGTGGTGCAGGAGTCGATGAAGGTCTGAGCGATGACGGACAGAACGGCGTCGATGCTGTCCGTCACCTGAACGTCCAACACGAACTGAGGGTTCTTCAGGATGTTGACCCAGAACCTGAGAGGAAGACTGGACACAGAGAGACCTGGGTCAGACCAGGACAACAGGACTAGGAGGGTCTGCAGGGGATGGGTCAGACCGGGACTAGGAGGGTCTACAGAAGACGGGTCAGACCAGGACTAGGAGGGTCTACAGAAGACGGGTCAGACCAGGACTAGGAGGGTCTGCAGAAGACGGGTCAGACCAGGACTAGGAGGGTCTGCAGAAGACGGGTCAGACCAGGACTAGGAGGGTCTGCAGAGGACGGGTCAGACCGGGTCTATGCGGGTCAGGTGATGGGCGTGGCCTCACCTGTTGGTCTTCCAGATGTGGACCGTCTCTGGGTCGTCGATGCCGTGTTTCTCGGCCATGTCGTCCAGGAAGTCGAAGAAGAACCTGACAGCGATGGGTGGAGGACGCTTCGTGCTGAGGATCGCCACGAAGACGTCATCCACAAACTTCTGCAGAGTTCCCTATGGAAACACAGATCACCAGTTAATGGAAGGACTCATTTATCTGCTCATCCTTCTGATGGTGACGTCCATTAAACACCATGAACTAATAGAACTGGATCAGGAACAAGTCTGTCCACACATTTTGTTCATTGTCAAACTGAAATACTAAATAAAAACTAGACGTCAGGAGATTCTTCATCACCCACAGACTCACAAACAGGTCTTGAAGTACTGGATCAGGTGTTAGGTTTGCGTGTTACCTTCATGGACAGCAGTCTGGTCAGGTAAATCTCAGGTATGGCCTTGGCCCTCTCTCTCTCCCTCATGCTGCTCTTTCGGTGTTTGGGGATTTCAGGGTCTTCGCTGCTCTTCACCAGGTGCCACAGACGCAGACCTTCCTCCTCCTCACCCTCCAGCATCGGTGTTTCTATGGCAACAACATTCCCATCAATCACTGAGTCAACGGAAAACAGAACGCCATTAGATAACTATTATTATAAAATTAGATTAGATTAGATTAGGTTAGATCAGGTTATATTATATTATATTATATTATATTATATTATGGTTAGATTAGATTAGATTAGATAGATCTGTCATTCATCCCTTGGGCAGAACCTCAAATTGAATAAATAAATGTTCCAGTAGCAGAACATATGAATTCGAAGGAAGATAAACAAGGAAATGAAAAAAATAACTGTAAAAACAGTAATAAAAACAGGCACCTGCACATTAAAAATACTAGTAGTAATAAATAATAAAAGAGTTAATAACAAATAATTATGATCATAATATAATAATAATAATAATAATAATAATAATAATAATAATAATAATAATAATAAAGCACTTATCGTAATAATAGCCGTAACAATGATATCAACAAGATCAATAGAAAAATGGTTATAGTAATAGTAATATTAATGATTACATAAATGTCAATAATATAACACCACCTTCCTAAAATAATTTTTTTGACAAAAATTACTTAATTACTTAAATTCTGGTAAAATTTTTTTGTTTTTTCCTGAAAAATCTGAAAAAAATGGCATAGGCAATTTTTTTAAGGAAGGTGATGATATGGAAGTTAGTAATAATGAAAATGTTAACGATAATGATAATATATTTTTCTTTATTCTTACTTTCTCCAGTTTGGAAAACCTGGTTGACTCCACCTGAACTCTGAGAACGAGGGATTAAAGCCACGGTAGCTCCATCAGGAACCTGAGGAAGAGGAAGAAGAAGAGTAGGAAGGAGAAGAGGGAGGGGAAGAAGAAGAAGAAGAGGAGGAGAGAGAAGAAGAAGAGGAGGAGGACATTAGAGACTAAAACCATGATGGGCAGGTGAATCTGCGTTCTGATTGGTCGGTCGGTCGTACCTTGTAATGCTGCAGCGTGTTGAGTCGTTTCCATCGACCCTGAACCACTGCTGTGACATCATCATCGGACAAGGTCAGGTGACCTGCCTGGCCTGAACGCCATTCTGTCAATCAAACACAGAGCCGTCAGTTGGAGCTGTCAATCACCCACTGACTGACAGTTGTGTGTATATGTATGTGTGTGTGTGTGTGTGTTTGTTACCGAGGTCCAGACTGTCAGCTGATGGCCTCTGAGAGAACGGAGCTCCTCTGTAGACCTGATCCAGGATTTTATCTTTTACCTGCAGACAGATGGACAGACAGACAGACAGACAGAGAGAGAGACAGACAGACGGATGGATGGACGGACAGACAGATGGACAGACAGACAGAGAGAGAGAGAGAGACAGAGAGAGAGACAGAGAGAGAGAGACAGGAGGACAGACAGACAGACACACAGAGAGACAGGAGGACAGACAGAGAGAGAGAGAGACAGATTGACAGATGACAGGCAGACAAACATATGGACAGATCGACAGAGAGAGAGACAAGGACAGACATACAGACACAGACAGACAGACAGACAGACAAATGGACAGATGGACAGACAGACAGATACAGACAGACACAGACAGGAGGACAGTAGACAGGTTTACATCCAAATTTCAGCTGAACTTTCCTCAAAAAAATCTAAATTCATGGCTTCGTTTACTGCAGGTGTGTGAATATCCAGGGTTCATTCTCATGGTTTAACCCAGTGGTGTCAAACACATGGACCGTGGACCCAGATGAGTCCACCAAAGGGTCCAATCTGGTCCAGGGGATGAATACGTGAAATGCAAAAATTACATGAACATACTAACAATCAAAGGTGTAAAAATGAGTTTAGTTCAGGTTCCACATTCAGACCAGTATGATCCAGTGGGTTGAACCAGTAGAATACTGTCTATGATAATAACCTATAAACAATGACAACTACAAAGGTGTGTATTTGTTTTAGTGTAAAAAAAAAAGTACAATTACATGAAAATACTAATATTTACAAACAATCCTGTCACAAAAATACTGAAAAATATGACCAACCAGGTAGAAGCTGACATGTTTCAGGTATGTTTGACGTGTACCTGTGTGATGGTGTCAGTGTCCAGGACTTTAACAGGACAAGGCTGGACCTCAACTCCATTTTTCACCAGGACGGTCAGAGTCTGAGACAGAAAAAGACACAGACGGGTGTAAAGAGTGAGACAGGTGGGTCAGACAGACGGACGGACTCACAGGGGTCAAAGGTCAGTAGGAATCACATGTCCTTCCTATGTCATAATACTGGAATGTCTGTGTGTGTGTGCGTGCATGCGTGTGTGTGTGTTTTACTTGGTCAGTTTGGTTCCTACAGTTGAGGAATAGTCCCATCTCCACATTAAATATATTTTTTCTTTAAAACTCCCTTTTGTAAAGTCAGGAGGGACTGATTTAATTCACATTGCTAAGCAGTTGTCAGGGGGAGGGACAGGAAGCAGCCTTGCATGATGGGAAATGAAGTTAAAAACAGGAACAACGCATTTACAGTCCAGGAACAGACGAGTAAAAACGACAAGCTGATAGGACCAACATTTGTAACTATGTCCAAAAAACCAGAAAATTTTATTCTACTTTATCTAAGTCCTTGCTGTTTTAATTGTATCTTGCCTTAGTCCTTTGTGCTCTATTGTCCAGTCAGACTTATTTATTTATTTATTTAAATGTATTTTTCTTTCTGTTTCTCTATTTTCATTACACTTCAAATGTCTTAATCTTTTTGTTTATTTTGTTTCAGACATTTGCAGTAGTTCTGTTTCACCATTCCACTATGTCTTCTAATGTATTTCTGTATTTCTCTTCTGTAATATTTTCCCATTCTTAATATGTAAATGTACTTTGTGCCAATAATTAAAAAAAAAAAGACAGGACCAATATTTTAGCAGATATTAGTCATTTTAAATACAATAGTCTTATAATCACATTGCTATGGCCATGACGGTTGACAGGAAGTGCAGTACCATGCTGCATGATGGGAAGTGAAGTTAAAAACAGGAATGACCCATTTACTAACTTCAGTCCCTAGATATTGGTATAATATATTAATTGTCGTTTAAATTTTAAAGAATGATTTACCAAACAATTATTATGTCAGTACTTACAAACCTGATTATTTTTCTCACTCTGAGGCGTCTGTGGAACTTTATTGTTATTGTTACTTATATACTCCAGGTGTTAAACATGTTGTGATGCGCGTGTTGCCATGGTTACCATGGAGGAGTAGTCGATGTCCTCTCGCAGCAGGTGGCTGTCATTGAGCGTCCGTTTGGCTTTTCCTGTCACCACGTCCACCGGCCCTTTGTCCACCTGGTACTTTATGGCTCTGTAGAGCATGTAGAGGGGCTCGCCCGCCACGTCCTGATGGACAGACGGACGGACAGAGACATGGACAGAGGGATGGACAGACAAGGGTTAGATGAGCCTGATGTCCAGTGGCATTAACTCATTCAACCACTAATACAACAGTATGTTCAGTATTTGCTGTTTCTGGGAAATTGGAATAATCTTTGTTACAACTGATTAGATTTACTGTGTGCACGTTTTCATTGATGAAACTGTTACTCCGCCCCCTGAAGGAGAAGCAAGAGGTGCACTATAAATTATTTGGTTCTTATCCAGATAAAAAAAAACAAACAAAAAACTTACATTTACAAGAGTTAGATAATTGATCTTGTTTTAAGAGTTAATTTCTCCTTTTTTTTTTAAATTCAAATTTTTATTCAAAACAGTCTCAGAACATATTACACAGGACATCATACACTGTTCTCTCTCTCTCTTTTTTTTCTTTTTTAAAAAGGGTGTCAATATTGCTCACTGAAAGGAAGAAAAAAGAGAGAGAAAAAAAGGTAATTTGTGAATCTTTGTTGCATGAATCTTGTCATATAAATATAGACTTTGCAGTGCGATACATAACAGAGGAGCAATTTGTGTAGATCAGTGCTTTTCATGGTCATCCTGTAATTTCTTATTTTGAATATTTATATATCTGTAGACATTTTTATTTCTAGATTTAACATCTGAATTCAAGAAGTCTTGTCAGATGAAATTTTCTTGCTGCATGGACAGATATTTCACTTGTTTTGAGAACCTTTTACCTCAGATTTAGTGATTTTATCTTGTTTTTAGACACCATTTTTTGCAGTGTATTGTCTTTGGATCAGTTTGTTGTCTTTGTTTCTTTGTTTTTTAACACTTTAGCAGCAAAACTATTGGTTGAATTCACACCAAATTTGGTTTATAGATTACCAGTGACCCAAAATAGATGTGATTACATTTTGGGAAAATTAGGTCAAAGTTCACATTTTTATGAATTTTAAAAAATATATACGTATATATACTTTTTTTTTTTTCTTTTACACTGCAAAAAAGTTTCTTATCAAGTGTATTTTTCTCATTTCTAGTCCAAATATCTCATCACACTTAAAACTAGAAGCACTCGGAGAGCGCAGACCTCCGCCAAGGCTGATCAGTGGCCCCCCCCCCCGTGGGCCCCCCCACCCCCGATCACCACCAAAATGTAATCATTTCTTCCTTATCCCATTTCCAACAAACCCTGAAAATTTCATCCAAATCTGTCCATAACTTTTTGAGTTATGTTGCACACTAACGGACAGACAAACAAACAAACAGACAGACAGACAAACAAACAAACAAACCCTGGCAAAAACATAACCTCCTTGGTGGAGGTACTAAGACAGAATCACCTAAAGAGGAACTTTTCAGTGAGATATAAGAACTGATTTATAGACAATAGGTCTAGAAAATCTTACTTCAATAAATCTTACCAAGATAATTTTCACTTGTTCCATTGGCAGATTTTTTTTTGCTTAATTCAAGCAAAAAATAAAATCTTGAATTAAGCCAAAAAAAAATTGAATTAAGCAATTTTTCCATGTCGGAATTCAGGATTTTAACTAATAATGGAATAAAATAACATTATAAAGACTCATTAATGAAATCTAAAACCAAAACGTGAAAACTCCTGAACCCTGATGGTCGGTGTTTACCTTCAGGAAGGAGTACAAGCAGATGGACATCCAGTTGGTCAACATCTTCTCCACCACCGTCTCCGTCCTGAAACGACACGAAGGAACCGAGAGACGAGACATGAGACCAAATGTCCACCTCAAGTGTCATAGGATCTAATGTTAAACGGATATGTTGTAAACATGTATGTAGTCTGTATAGTATTTATTACATTTTTTTTCTTCCATTTTATATTGTTTGTTTTTTTTGTATGAATGAATGAATGAATGAATGTTTATTTCAGTTAAATACAAAATACAAAACATATACATATTTTTAAAAAAAACCAACAACAACAACAAAACAAAACACATACATATTAAAAAACAAACAAACATAAAATTAACACATTATTTACACAGTATTACCTTTATGCTTGTACAGTTTTTTCTTGCACTTTGTTCTGTTGCTGCCATTGGCCATTGAATTACTCTGCTGTGGGATCAATAAAGTCTAATCTGATCTAATCTAATCTAATCTAATCCAGTTTCTTCTGTTCTGATATGTCTTTTAACCAGGTCCACTGCTCCAATACTGAAAACCAAGACCTGTTTATGTCCTGAGACGAGGATGGGACCAAGTCGGACTACTGACCATTATTGTTCTGTTCATTTTATTCTACTAGTAAAGTACAATCCTAACAATATTTACTTTATTCACATGTAGAATATATACTGAAACAGAGCATTTCATTGGCCTTGAACTGGATTACAAAACTAAAAATAGTCCTTGTGTCCCTGCACATCTGCATCATGTTCTATCTGAATCAGTTCCCAGTTGAATATGTGAGTTTGTCAGGTTCTGCTCTATGTTCCAGTCCTGTGGTCTGGATGAAGCAGATCAATCTGACAGTAGAAGTGGGCGGGACTTTCACTGGAGGAGAACTCAACTAATCAATCAAAGCCCATATATGACTTCTATCAGTGATCAGTAGGAACTATATTGATATCTGGAACCATTTACCTGTTATAAACCATTAAAATATGGACCATTGTAAGGAAAGGAACATTTGTAATATTTCAAAAGATTTGTCAAAACCGTGAACAAACTTTGTAGAAACTAGGCAGATACAGATACAATTTGAAATTAATCCGACCAGTAGTTTCAGTTTTTTGTGTGTTTTTTGCATCAAAAAGGTTAAAATATGACAGTTACAGTGTTATTTTGTTTATGGCTGTAGTTGATGAAATCCAAAAAAAAGTTAAAAAGTTAAAAACAAACTGTATGTAAGACATTTTGACACATCTATGACGGGGTGCAGTAAACAAAGGTTTGGTTTTTCAGGAAGGACCTTGTGATGACTGTCAGGTTGTGACGTCAGCTTGCAGGTGTTTCCAGCTGGTGACTGAGTTGCAGCTCGTTGGTGATGCTGCACACCTGGGCCCGGTGTGCAGAGATTATTTAAGCTCCTCCAGTCACACTCATTCTCTCTGACTCTCCCTGACCTGACCTCCTTCCAGGTATCCACAGCTGTTGTTGGGTTATGTTTGGTTAGGTTAATTCATTTCTTTCCTTGCAACTTACAACACTTTCACACACACTATTTTCACTCATGCATATCCTACACCACTGACTGAACTGACTTCCACACCTCATATAATTAGATCTTTAATTTGGTTCAATTGAGTTATTTAAGATTTGTTTGATTATTCAAGTTGATTAAATATTTTCAATAAAGATAATTTGTAAAGTTTAACACGGTGTTGTCTCCCCTTTCTTTGTTGTGACCTTTTGAGCCAGGTCATGACAGACCTCTATGGGCAGATACCAGAGGAGGAGACCAAACCTCCTCCAGGTCTGGATCAGATGTTCTGTACGGTGGATGTTTGTTTTACTCACCGGCGCAGCATCAGTTTGGGGTTCTTGGCGACGTACTGCTGGACCAGGTCCTGCAGCAGAGTCTTCATGACCTCGGTGAAGTACTCCAGTTTGTCGTGCAGAGCCATGGTGAGCAGACTGGCCACGTAGCCCCGGTCCCTCTGGGAGAAGCCCTGCTGGGCCTCCAGGGTGTGGATGAACTGAAACACACACAGAACCGTCACCTCCACGTTCACCTTCCTCACCCTGCGGTTCCTACGCCCGTACGGTGGTGTTCTGGGTACTGACCCTGGTGAGGAACAGCCGGTTGTTCAGCAGGTTGTTGAGCTGTTGGAGGCCCTGCTCCACCGTCTGCCTCCTGGAGTCCGGCAGGTCCAGCTGACGGCTCAGCGGCGCCACCTGCTGACCGGGGAAGAACACCCGCTCCGCATACGTCCTGTAGTCCAGCAGGGGGAGCCCTGGCCCCCCCACGTCACTGCTCAGGTCCATCATCTCTGTCATTAGGTCTGCACACAGAGGAAGAATGTTATCATCCATCCGTCCAATCAAGCATCCATCCATCCATCTGCCCATCCAATCAAGCAACTATCCATCCATCCATCCATCCGTCTGTCTGTCTGTCCTTCCATCATCCATCCATCCATCCATCTGTCCGTCCAATCAAGTATCCATCCATCCATCCAGTCAAGCATCCATCCATCTGTCCATCTGTCTGTCTGTCCTTCTATCATCCATCCATCCATCCATCCAATCAAGCAACTATCTATCCATCCATCCATCCATCCAGTCAAGCAACTATCCATCCATCCATCCATCCATCCAATCAAGCAAGCAAGCAAGCAATCAACCATCCATCCATCCATCCATCCATCCATCCATCCATCCATCCATCCATCATCCATCCAATCAAGCATCCATCCATCCATCATCTGCCCGTCCAATCAAGCAACTATCCATCCATCTGTCTGTCTGTCCTTCTATCATCCATCCATCCATCCATCCATCAACTATCCATCCATCCATCCATCCAATCAAGCAACTATCCATCCATCCATCCATCCATCCAATCAAGCAAGCAATCAACCATCCATCCATCCATCCAATCAAGCATCCATCCATCCATCATCTGCCCGTCCAATCAAGCAACTATCCATCCATCTGTCTGTCTGTCCTTCTATCATCCATCCATCCATCCATCCAATCAAGCAACTATCCATCCATCCATCCAATCAGCAAGCAATCAACCATCCATCCATCCGCCCGTCCAATCAAGCAACTATCCATCCATCTGTCTGTCCTTCTATCATCCATCCATCCATCCATCCATCCATCCTTTTTCCACAATTCCCAGTGAAAACTCTTGAAAAACACATATTCTCTCCTTTCATCCATTTCTGATCATGTCACTGATAAACTGATCAACACGGAGCCAGAGAACACAATCAGAGCCTCATCAATAAAACTCCACCCACCTCCTTTTAATCCTCACAAACACAGAAACCAACCACTGACACCCACACCCACACCACATCCACTGTGTCTGTGTGTGAATATAAATGTGTTTTATCATGAATTAAAAACCAGCCGCTGCAGATGTTCCAGACAGATGGAAGTTTTACAGATGAATTAAAAATCCCTCCTGAATATTTCACGCTGTTCTCTAACTCTGTGCATATATAGATTCATACCCGTAAACTCTTTGCGACACTGGTCTCCCACGTTGATCTCCAGAGTTTCCAGCTGAAGCAGAACCTTCTTATAATCTCTGAGAGCCTGTTTACTTTTCCTCCTTCAGATGCAAAGGACAAAGAAACTCATTAATGGACAAATTTATGAAGGAAATGACACTAAATGACCTTTTTTTTTTTTTTTTTTTTAGCATAGTCTATTACACTATATGGACAAAAGAATGTGGACAAGTTGAATTCAGGTGTTTCTTTTCTAACAGGGGTCTGGGACACAAAACAATAATGACTAATGTTATAATATAGTTTTATATTATGGGATAAATATCATTACATTGGTTAGTTTGGGTTAAATTTGTTTCCAAAATGCCTCAGAGATTGTTTGACTTAATTTCTCTCAACACTGATTTTGGTCTTTTATTTCCATGACTATGATTTTAAATGTTCTTCCTCTAAATTTCTAAAGTATTTTTCATGCTCTGACAGTAAATAATAATTTTCTACCAAAACTAACCATCTATTTTCATCACATCTCACTGAGGAAGAAAAATCTACCATTAAACTTTAAGTTTTAACTAAATTGTTTATAAACTATATGGGCAAAAATATTGGGACACATCATGTCTACAGCTGTAAGAGGTTCATGAGGATTTGACACAAAAACATCAACATATATCAATATAATTATATATAATTTATATATGATTAAATATACTATAGATTATATTTAATTATATGAATCAATATAATTTAAAGGCAGAACGTAATAAAACAAACCATAGTCATGGATATAAAAAAAATTATAAAATCAATGTTTAAGTAATTAAGAAAAAAAAAAAAAGTAAAAACCATCTCTGAGGCATTTTGGAAACAAAAACCCAAAAACAATTTAAACCAAACTAACCAAGCATTGATATTTATCCCAATATAAAACTATATTCTGACATTAGTCATTATTGTTTTGTATCCTAGACCCCTGTTAGAAAAGAAACACCTGAATTCAACGTGTCCACATACTTTTGTCCATATAGTGTATGATTTAGGCAACTATACTATGAGGCTAACAATTTGCACATTCGTATACTACTTTTTTATTTTACAAATTTTACCCTTATACCCATATATACCTCTAATTTGCACATTTTGCTATCGCACACTATTTCATATTTTTTGATATATGTCTGTATTTTATTGCATTATTTAGATGTAAGTGCACTATTTTATTCTATTCTATTCTATTCTATTCTATTCTATTCTATTCTATATCCCATTATAAAACTATATTCTGACATTAGTCATTATTGTTTTCTATCCCAGACTCCTGTTAAAAAACAAACACCTGAATCCATCGTGTCCGCATACTTTTGTCCACATGCTTTATATAAATTAGCTTTAGTTGGTCTTTGAAGTTCCCATATCACCTAATACTAAGTTTTTCTTGCAGCCCTCCACATGCACAGCGTCTGCGTCTGTGTAACCTGACTGATGTGGTTTCTGCTGAATCAAACACCTCGGAGCCTCGGTGCAGCTCTGGGCGATGCCTTTCTTCTTCAGGAAACAGAAAAATCGATCAGACAGCCGCAAATGACAGCTGTCGCATGTGATGAGCTCAGAAACACGACGCGAGAACAGAGGAAATGATTCGGAAAGGAATCAAGTCCTGACGGGAACGACGGGCTACAGACGATGGAGCGAAAAAAAACAAAACAAAACCTCAACTGAGATGGAAAATGTGAAGGATGAGTTCAGGACATAACGTTCACATCGTCAATAAGCTCATTTATTTTGACTTTTCTGATCGTTCCGATACTTTTTCTTCTTTTATAGCTGCTATTAAGAGAAAGAATCCTCAAAACCAAAGACTGATGGAATAACATCTAACAGTCTGGATGATCATTTAGAGCAGGGCTGCCAAAGTCGTTTTAGTTCAGGTTCCACATTCAGCCCAACGTGAAGTAAAACAATAACATACTGACCTGTAAACACTGACCACTCTAAGTTTTTCTCTCTGTTTTAGTGCAAACTGACGTCATAAACCACTGACCTGTACATGAGGATGATGACGAGCACCGATAGGATGATGACGGCTGCCCCCGCCCCCAGACCGATCTGAGCAGCCAATGGGACGGGAGATAACAGAGAGTCACTGTCGTACTGGACCAGACCCAGGTCCACCTCTAGGTTTCCCATCAGCACCTGGGGCACAGTTCACAGGAGTTCACACTGGGTTTATGTGGATTCATGTCCAAATACGTGTTACCCCTAGAACACCTGTAGAACACCTGAGGAATACCCCTAGAACACCTGTAGAACACCCTGAGGAACACCTGTAGAACACCTGAGGAACACCTGCAGAACACCTGAGGAATACCCCTAGAACACCTGTAGAACACCCTGAGGAACACCTGTAGAACACCTGAGGAACACCTGTAGAACACCTGAGGAATTCCCCTAGAACACCTGTAGAACACCCTGAGGAACACCTGTAGCATACCTGTAGAACATCTAAGGAATACCTGTAGCACACCCTGAGGAACATCCAAGGAACACCTGAGAAATACCCCTAGAACACTTGTAGAACACCGAAGGAACACCTGTAGAACACCTGAGGAATACCCTTAGAACACCTGCAGAACACCCTGAGGAACACCTGTAGAATATCTGAGGAATACCTATAGAACACCTGTAGAATACCTGAGGAATACCCCTAGTACACCTGTAGAACACCTAAGGAACACCAATAGAACACCCTGAGGAACACCTGTAGAACACCTGTAGAACACCTAAGGAATACCTGTAGCCCACCCTGAGGAACACCTGAGGAACACTTGTAGAACACCTGAGAAATACCCCTAGAACATTTGTAGAACACCTAAGGAACACCTGTAGAACACCTGAGGAATACCTGTAGAATACCTGATGAACCCCTGTGGAATACCCATAGAACACTTGAGGAACACCCACAGAACACCTGAGGAACACCCACAGAACATTTAAGGAACACCTGTAGAACAATTATGGAACAACTGAGGAACACACATAGAACACCTGGGAAACACCAATAGGACACCTGTAGAACACCTGAGGAACACCCGTATTACATTTAAGGAAAACCTGAGAAACACCCATCGAACAGCTGAGGAACACCTGAAGAACACCTGAAGAACACCCATAGAACACCTGGAGAACATTTAAGGAACACCTGTAGAACACCCATAGAACAGCTGTAGAACACCTGTAGAACACCCATAGAACCCCTGTAGAACATCTAAGGAACCCCTGTAGAACACCTATAGAACACCTGTAGAACACCTATAGAACACCCATAGAACATGTAAGGAACCCCTGTAGACCACAGTGGGTTCTACCTTGAGCGCGGGCAGCTCGTTGCCGTCGTCTTCACTCATTGGCTGCGTCTCTGGAGGTTCACAGTACAGGTGGGTGTTGTCCAGGGTTTTCACCTCACACTCCTGGTCTCCGAGTCGAGCCCTCACTTCCTGTCTGGTCATGGCTCTGGTCAAGTCCTGACCCTGAGGAACACCACAGGACACCGTCACAGATGTTATACAACCAACAGGCACAACAGTTTCAGGTACCTGGACTGTACCTGGATATTTAACTTTATACTTTTGATTTTTATTTTACATCATAGTTCACCTACACATCTACACTTTCAATTGCCCCTCACAAACATAGAACCATAAGAAATAGAAAAGACACATCATAGATCCCATGTGTGCATTCTGTCCTCAGGTTCTCCTGCTGCTGTAGTTCTGCTTCTCTGCCTCCATCATCATTTATCATTTATCCATATAGTGTTTATCATACAGTTCAGTTCCATAGATGGTAGAGGTTTAGATTATCTGTACTAACAGCTGTAGTAGTAGTACATCCACGGTTAGTACTTATATTTGTAGTAGTCGTATTAACAGTTACAGGTATTTTTACTAGTTATTAGTTGTTATACTAGTAACAGCAGTTCTAGTTTTAAACAGTTCTAGTTCAGTTTGTGTGTCCATGTGCCCCCCCATAGAAAGAAACAGTTCAGATCAGAGTATGTAGATGTATATATGTAAATATAAAAAAAAAAAAAAAAAAAAAAAAAAAAAAAAAAAATATATATATATATATATATATATATATATATATCAAAGTAACTGTATGTAAATGTAAATATACGTAAATGTATGTAAATATAAGTAAATGTTTGTAAATGTAAATATATATGTAACAGTTAATTTATGTAAATGTATGTAAATATAAATATATGTAAATGTATATAAATGTAAATCTTAAAAAATGTACGTAAATGTAAATATATGTAAATGTATATATAAGTAAGTGTCTGTAAATAGATCGGTACCTCCACAGCGATGACTCCTCCTGGTTTGAATCGGTACGGGGCGTCTCTGTTCAGATGATACAGCTGAGGGTTTGGGTAATACATGAAACTTTTACCCTGAAACACACACACACACACAGACGGACAAACAGACAGACGTTGTGTTTATCAGATGTTCATTGTTTTCAGAGCCAATCAGAGCTGCTGTTTCGGACCCGGGTCAGGGATCGGGGTCCGGTCGGTACCTTTATGGTCTCGTAGTGGACCCGGACGTTGTCCAGCTGGAACCAGACACCTTTGACCTTGACCTCGGGGCTGACGCTGGGGGTGGGACAGGTCATCTGGGACGAGGACTCCACAGAGCAGCGCTCCGACACCTGGGACAGAGGGTGGGTTTAAGAAGGAGGGGGTGGAGTCAGACTGAACTGTTTAAGGTCTGGACCACAGATGATGGACAGAACAGAACCAACAGAACCTCCATTCAAACACACTGATCATCTACAGCATCTACAGTTTAGACAGAATATACTTAACAACTACAAGGAGAAAAGGTCGGTTTGAAGTCAAAATATATATAAAGAAAATAAAGAAAATCAGCAAAATATTAAAATATTTTGTCTTTTTTTAAATTGATAAATATTGACAAATAAAGATTTTATCACAGCTCCTGATGTCCAATGAAAATTATCTATATAATAAAAAATAAAATATGCATGACAGTTATTATTAATGTCTATATAATGTGATTAATGTCATTTTAATGTCAAGTATTTTAGTCAAAAGTTCATTTTAATCTATAATATTCCTGGTGCTTTCAGTTTCAAAATTGCATAAAGTGACACTGAAACTCTGTAAAATCCCGTTAGATATTTAGTTTTGGTAAAATATGCACGACTGAAAGTCAATTAGCAAAGTGGGAATATATTAATATAAGTGGAATGAAGAGACTATTCAAGACTAACGACCATTTATAGATAAAAATGATCAAAAATTCATTAATCCTCTATTTTTGCTAAATATGTATTGCATGATTTTTTAACTG
Organism: Sphaeramia orbicularis; assembly: GCF_902148855.1. Taxonomy (NCBI): domain Eukaryota; kingdom Metazoa; phylum Chordata; class Actinopteri; order Kurtiformes; family Apogonidae; genus Sphaeramia; species Sphaeramia orbicularis. The sequence goes on from NC_043963.1 coordinate 5,830,643, forward strand.
TTGTTGTTGCTCTTTTTGTTATTTTATGATATGTTCATAAAAACGCCAGCTGCAAATAAATAAAACTGCTCATATCAAAAACCTGTAATACATTAATACATATAATGATATTGTTTTAAAATTCTTTTTAAATCATCTACTTTTTCTCACATTTATCTTATAAACTGTCAAACTCAGAGATTTCATATAAGAAGTTTAGGCTTTTATCTTATTTATCTGATAAATACAATCAAATAAATAAATTTCATGTAAAAAGTTTAGTTCTTCTGGTCACATTCATCTTTTAAATACTGTCAAGTCTAAAGATTTCATGTCAAAAGTTAGTTTTTTTCTTTATCTATCTTTAATACAGTCAAACTCAGGAATTTCACATAAAACGTTTAGATTTGTATTAGGTTTTTCTTATAAACAGTGTCAACTTGGAGATTTTCTTGTCTAAAGTTTAGGTTTTTATCTTAAACTCATAGACTGTATGTTATATTTTTATTCATATTTATCATATAAATCGTATAAAACTCCTCTTCATCAAACAGAGAAAACAACACGTCGTCGTGTCGTCGTTTGTCGTTCTTCTCACCGTCGTCATGGTGCTGTTGAACACCAGCTGCTGCTTCGCTGTGAGGAGAGCCAATCGTTTCCTCCGCTTCACCCTCTGCACCTCCAGAGGCTCCACCCACACTGCGATGATTGGCTGCTGCACCACGTCCAGGTTCCTGCCCGTTACCATGACGATACGCCCCCCTCTGCCAATAGGAAATCATTACCTTATTAGGGTTGGGGTCATGTGATCATTTGCTGGTTTTATTGGTTGATGATAGGAGGACGGTCTTACGCATAGAAGCTCTCTGAGGGCGTGGCATCGGTGATGACGGGGTCGTCAAGGTAACGGAAGGCGACGTCTGGAACGATTCGCTCTGCTTTGCCGAAGAAAACTCGGATCATGACGTCACCAGTGTGGTTACTGGAACCAGTCTGACAAACCAACTGGGTATCGTTGACCTCCTCCACGCTGACACGACAGAAACGAAGATTATGATTATGACGATGATGATTATTATTATTACTAGTAATATTATTACTATTATTATTATTATCATTGTTATTATTAGCAGTAGTAGTAGCAGTACTAGTAGTAGTAGTACTAGTGGTAATAGTCGCAATAGTGGTAGTAGTAGTACTACTAGTAGTAGCAGTGGTAGTAGCATTAGCAGCAGTAGTAATAGTAGTAGTACTAGTAGCAGTAGTGGTAGTAGTATTAGCAGTAAAAGGAATGATAGTAGTACTAGTACTAGTAGCAATAGTAGCAGTAGCAGTAGTAGTAATAGTAGTAACAGTAGTACTAGTAATTGCAGTAGCAGTAGTAGTACACAGTATAAGTAGTAGCAGTAGTAGGACTAGTAGTAGTAGTAATAGAAGTAGTACTAGTAGTAGTAGTAGTAGTAGTACTACACAGTAGTAGTACAGTGGTACAGTATCATAGTATTTGCTGTTCCTTGTATATTCTCTGTGTAATCACTGACATGTAACAGGGCTGTAGGTAGTAGTAGCAGTAGTATTAGTAGTACTAGTACTCAGTAGTAGTATAGTGGTACAGTATCATAGTATTCTAGTACATTCTAGTATATTCTAGTACATTCTCAGTGTAATCACTGACATGTAACAGGGCTGTAGGTAGTAGTAGTAGTAGTAGTAGTAGTCCACAGTAGTAGTACTGTGGTACAGTATCATAGTATTCTAGTACATTCTAGTATATTCTAGTACATTCTCAGTGTAATCACTGACATGTAACAGGGCTGTCGTCCCAGGAAGGCCCTCAGGTCTGTGGTCTGTCCGGTCAGCAGCTGTCGTCCTCTGATGGTCAGTCTGGTTCCTCCAGAGACCGGACCTTTATCAGGAACCAGATCCAACAGCTGAGGGTCCTGGATGGGGACGGAGACGGAGACGGGTTCAGATAACGCAGGTACAGACCACCCCACATGGACCCTTTTATTCTGAAATCAGTGTTTTCTCATAAAATGGTGAAGTTGTGATGTAATGACGTACAGTGGAAGATAACAGTGAATATTAGCAGAAGGATTTAAAAAAAAATGAAGAGTGATCAGAACAGAAGGAGTTAAAGTAGTTTTATCTTATTTATCTGATAAATACTGTCAAAATCATAGATTGCATGGAAAAAGTTTCGTTTTTCTGGTCACATTTATCATTTAAATGCTGTCAAACTCAGAAATCCTATAAAAAGTTTACATTTTTATCATATTTATCTTACAAATATTGACAAATTCAGACATTACATGTTAAAATCTTAGCGTTTTGGTCATATTTCTTATACTGTAAACACTGTAAAACCAGTAGATGTCATGTCAATAGTTTATTAAACGGTGTAAGATCTACTTTTTTAAATCACATTTATCTCATAAACTGTGTCAAACTCAGAGACTTCATCTAAAAAGTTTAGATTTTTATTACAAATTTATTTACAAATACTGTCAAATGTTGAGATTTTCTTGTACAAACTTTAGGTTTTTATCTTATTTATCTGATAAATACTATCAAACTCATAAATTACAAGTAAAATGTTCAGTTCTTTCAAACTATGTGATTTACAACGAGCTTAAAGGTAATTATGATGCATCAAAACATGGACTCTCTACCCATAATCCTCGGCTCCATGGTCGTACCTGATAGGTGAAGTCCTGCGTGGACCGTCCAGGTAGAGAGTTACCGACAGAAACCAGGACCGGACCCTTCCTCTGTTTCCCACTGGGCTGCAGCTCACACACCACCCTGCACAAACACACACAAACACACACATTACACAAACACACACATTACACACCACCTCACAGCCCCGCCCCCTGGTCATCTGGTCACATGACTTACCTGGTGGAGATCTGGTATCCCTCAGGCTGAGGCTCGCACTGCACGCCCGCCACCGTGACTCCGCCCACCACGTCCTGGTAGCGCATCCCCAGGTTCGACCCAGTGATGGTCACCAAGACTCCGCCCTCCAACGGACCAGAAACAGGAAGTACCTACAGACAGACGGACAGACGGACAGACAGACAGATGGTTTAAATGACAACAGAGAAACAGGTGTACAGACAGACACACAGACAGACAGACAGGTGGACAGACAGACCGGTCGTAGACTCACCTGTGTGATCTGAGGGGGCGGGCAGGTGTCTGCAGGAGCACTGGAGCAGGATTGGTTGTAAACACAGCTGGGGGCGGGGCTTCCTGGGCACCATACGCAGCCGTACTCCTCTGGCACCGCCCTACACTGCGAGCAATCTGATTGGCCGGCCGAGCAGTCGTACAGCTGGACTGGAGGAGACAGACAGGAATATAAACCAATGAAATCTGACATCACACAAGCGAAGCCTCAGGATTTGTGTGTTTTAGTTGAAAAAGTAAAAAAACCCACACATTTATAGAATGTTTTGTCTTAAACACAACACATTAAATTACCAAACAATTACATGTTACTTTTTTCTTACTTTTTTTTGTGTGTTGTGAGAAAAGCATGCTCATATAAAGTGAAACTCGTATCTTTTATTAACACAAGAGCTGGTTAAAGTCATGAGTAAATTAGCTTTTTATGGAAAAAGTTACTAAATCTAGAAGTAAAACCGAAAAAGCAGATGCTTAGTTCTTACGTCGGAGTCCTGGCGAGGCGTCGATGCGTCGTTCTCCTCTTCTCAGATAAACTGGAGCTGAGTACTGAAGCTGACTGACTTCATACTGAAACTAAAGAAACAACACATGATATTCACTAAACCTGTCTAAATATTACAGTTCATAACCATAAGCATTTAAAGCAAAAATGAACAACTTTTGAATTCTGATCTAATGCAAATTGTGTATTAACCTGACACTATCCAGGTGAGCATATTATGGACACTTTGCATTTCGTGTTATAAAAAGTTGCATTATTTTTTTTACATACTCATTACTGTTGTGACTCATTTATTTTAGTTGAGAGAAAACAACCAATTCATGTTGATTTAAATTTATATTAAAATTATACTTTTTTTATTTATTTATTTTGATGTTTCAGTTCATTTTTAACATTAGAAGAGAGTCATAACAAAGCAGATAATTATTAAGAGAAAACGCATTAATTCAAGTAATTTCAGGACGTGCTTTTATTTTGAAGTCTGTCAAAACAGGAAGTACCTTTAGATTGTGTTGACAAAAAGTTGCTTGTTAGTGTTCTGTAGCTGCAGCATGTTTTATAATAAATGTTCAGTTTGAGAAGAAACCTGTCTGGTCATTAAACACTGAAACTCCAACTACACTACAGTTACAATACTGCAAAAATGTCAAAGCTAAAGACACCTAAAGAGTTGTTTTTTCTTTTTTAATGATTTTTGATTAATTTTATTTCTGAAGATGTCTGTTCTATTCCATTCTATTCTATTCTATTCTTGTCCTGTGAAAATCATGAGTCTCAAAAAGTTGACTTTCATGAGCTCAGACCAACTGAAACCAGACCTAACAGGTTTTTATAAACTTTATTCAGAGCTTTTGAAGGAACCACAGTCTGTCAAATAAATGTAACGGAACAGGAGAACATTTGGGTTTGAGTAACTTAAGTTACTGAGTGGAGTCAGTTACCTGGTGAGGGCTGCAGGTAAATATGTGTGTATTATCCGGTGTTTTCTCCACAGACGCCGTCAGATTAAACTGGATTCCTTGGATTTCTACGACACACACATACTGAGCCTGGTCCTGCACAAACACAAGAAAAAACAGTTCAACACAACGACACACAGTGGAAATGAACAGACTTTAAACCGAATGAGGCATTTCTTACAGTGTAGACGTCCAGGTTTCGTCCCTGCAGCACCACGGTGGTGCTAAGGCCCATGGGCACGAGGGCGGAGCTCTGCAGGGCGTAGACCAGAGGACAGGAGGCGGGGCCTGGGGAGTCCTGTCGACGGAGAACATTCAGTCAGAGAGAAAAGAACCAACAGACGAATACAAGTTCAGACCAAAGAGCAGACGATGGAGTCACAGATTCAGCTCAGCAGATCTGCACAGAACATAAACCCATAAAGACCCAGAGACACTTCTGTGGCAGTTCCCACATAATTTTTTTTCTATTTTTAACTTTTCTTAAGGGATTTATCATCATTTTATTTATATTATGTTCAGTATTTTGCATTCTTTGTGTTCTTCCCTGTAACGCCAAAGGTATCACATCTGATACATGAGTTTTGAAGCCCTCTACATGATCAGTGTGATTTTTTTTCTTGAAAAACCTGATGTATACAATTAGATACATGCAATACACAGATAATCCACCAGGGGGGAGGAGTTCATTCACCAGAGGCCTTTCCAGTGACACTACAAGACTGTCATCAATGAGGAAGGAGGAAGAACTTTGGCAATTTAGAAAAGGAATTACCAATTTGTTAGACATGTTTGTTCAAAATTAATAATATTTGAACATTAAGACCCGATGTATCAAATATGATACAAAGTTGAAACTCATACAATGAAATAGATATTAAAAAATAATAATAATAATTGGTTGTTCAGAAGGACCAATAAAGGCTCCAGTTTCAAAGAATCTGAATTTTTGGTCAACGATTCAGGTTTTACAGTGTTAAGTGAAAATCTAGTGTTTTCCTACATTTAATTCACTGATCATGATTAATGTCCATAAAAGATCAAATTAAAGTTAAGGGTTATTATATAAAAAAGCAGAGAAAAATGGAGAAAAAACGGAGTTTTTCAGTAAAATCTATCATTAACTGAACACAGCCCCAGTGTGTGCATCCACTGTTAATTATCCAACTCCATGGGTTTTACTGGTGAATCAATGTTGTAGAAGATGACGGTGTTTCCATGGTAACTACGGAGCCCCTGAACATCCAAATGCGTCATATCTGATGACCATGAAAAGATGAAGAACTGTATTTTACACCAATTATTGACATGTATTGATAGAATTAGTGGATCAACAGGTATTTAAACTTTTTATATCAGTACATGATCTTGGTCAGCAGTGGCTGTTTGGGTCTTTATGGTTAATACTGTGTGTTTTCTCCGTATTGATGGTTGTTGTTGGTCTCTTTCCTGTGTAATTCTGTCTCAAGAGTCTATGTTTCTGATAAAACAAATGTCTGATATTTTTGTACCGTTCCATGCATATCAGATACAGCGATGTAGTAAATGACTCATTATGTCTGGAGCGGTGAAATACATCCAGATAGAACACACATGGTAGTTGGCATGTTAGAGTGGCATTAGGACTGAAGTATAGAGCGGTGTTACCATGGAAACGATCTATCTATCGATCTATAATGGGGTTGAGGATGCAAGACTGGATTTGTGCAGATACACATGTTTCTGTTTTTTTAGGTCTTTGTGTTTTTGAGACTAGAGTAACATTACAGACAGATGAACAGAAGGACAGACAGAGGGACAGACAGCTGTTCTCACCCTCTGGTTGAAGATGATGTGTTGGTTTGGACAGCTGTGGTTGTGGGTGCAGAGCTGATCCAGAGGACACCAGTTACATCTCCACACACTGTCCACACAGGACAGACACCTGGAACACAGCAACAGCACCATCAGCATCATCATCATCATCATCAGCATCATCATCATCATCATCATCATCATCATCACCATCATCATCATCATCATCATCATTATCTTCATCTTACTGGGAGCTCTGGTTCAGTCGACTGACGGCTCCACAGTCGTAGAACGTCATGTTGCCCGTGGTGATGGTCACATGTTTAAACTTCAGCGCCACAGACAGGATCATGTGATCTGGAAGAAGGTCACATGTCATTAACCTCCTTTAATCTACGTCTGTATTTTACTTTGTTCTTGTTATAGTTTTTGTACATGTTTTTATCTCTTTTATTGTTTTCATCCTCTTTTTTACGCTTTAATTTAATACTATTTTACACATTACTGAATGAAAGATTTATTCTCAATGGTTGAAATATATAGTAGTAGTAGTAATACACACACACACACACACACACACATATATATTTGTTTGAAAAGCTCACCACTTCCTGCCGGCATCGGTGGGAGGAGCTCTGGCTGAGGTGATTGACAGGTGATGCTGCTTCCTGTAATGATGGCAGGCTGAGGTGGGAGGCGGTCAAAGACACAGGAGAGTGGCTCCGCCTCCGTGAGGGTGGGGAGCTGGACGACTGACAGCGTTACCTGGGAGACGGAGTTATTACAGTGAACAAAAAAAGAGGAAAAAAACTAAAACTAACGGTTTTATTAAGTGCAATAAAAGGAAAAAGCTGGAGATCAGAAAACTAGAATGAGCATGTATTAAAAGGAACAAAGAAATAAAAAACGGGTTCCTTTAATAAATACTGTATTTCATGTCACACGTTCTTTCATTCAAACATTTTTCAGCTTCTATAAATTAAGCATTTCTTCATAAAGCTGAAAAACTACATAAAAACTCAAACAAAACTTCTCAAAATAGAACTAAAATTTAAAAATAAATGGACAAACTCAAAAATTATGTGTAAAATAAAGAAAAAACCCTGTACACTATATTCTTTTTTTTGTGTTTCTGTGTGTCTCTACCTGCGTCGGCTCATCTCTGCTCTGATTGGCCGGCTGCAGACTCTGCACTGTCACGCACTGATTGGTCGGTTCAAAGCTCCACAGCCAATGATTGGGCTCCGTGTGGCGCTGACACTCATGTTTACGGGAACATCTGACAGGAAATGGAAAAACATCGACAGAAATGATGATTAACAACTGCGAAGGATGGAAGGAAAAAAAAGAAAAAAAACACTGAAATGTTCTGTTTTTAAAACCATTATCAGCAAAACGTCGTAAAAGTCTGAAACAGTCAGTGTTCTTTGTGCGTCTCTAAACTCTATTTGATATTTCTGATTTATTTCCTGTTGCACAAGTTACAGGTTTAACTGAATGACTTAATAAACTGTTGTTTTTCACATCCTGTAAGATCATTGTATCATTAGCCTAAGTCATATTTTGGCCAAATTATGATTTCTGATGAGATTCGAATGATTAGAAAAGGTTGACTGCATTTATTGAACTGAAGTATTAAGAAACAGACCTGGGAAAAATGACCACAAAATATTACACACAATAAAAAAGGACCAGAACAGGAACTATTAATTTACTTCTTTCAAGTTTAAAGGATGATTTTTGGTTCTGAACTAAAGGTGGACTTTACTGCTCTTTTAATGTCATTATTAGAACCAGGGGTCACCAACCATGGTCCTCGAGGGCTAGTATCCTGCATGTTTTAGATGTTTCCCTCTTCCAGCACACCTGACGGTCATTATCAGTCTTCTGCAGAGCTTGATGATAGGCTGATCATTTGAATCAGGTGTGTTGGAAGAGGGATACATCCAAAACATGCAGGATAGTAGCCCTCGAGGACCAGGATTGGTGACCCCTGATTAGAACCATTCAGCAGAGGATGGTTTGGATCCATCCAGCCTCTGGGTTATTGGCCCAGTGCTCTTCCTCTGCACCACTCTGCTGTCAATCACCATGGATGGGACTCAAACCCACAACCCCTGTCTTAGGAGTTCCACTTACGGACAGTGAGCTGCACTATTGTGACCAATGAGACAATAAGTTCCATCCATGAATTATTACACATTCAGACTTGACAGTAGAATAACTTCTGCAGAACTAGAACAAGGTTATTATCGTTAACGAAAACTAACGAAATGACGAAAACTAGTGTTGAAAAAACATTTTCGTTAACTGAAATAAATAAAAACTATAATTAAAAGAAAAAAAAAAAACAATAACTAACTGAAACTGTATTGTATACTTATAAAACTAACTAAAACGTATAAAATTACGGATAAAATTCCCTTCATTTTCGTCTTTGTCAATGTCGGATTGATATGAAATCAATTTTTTTCCCTCAAGCAATTTTAGCTAGCGGCACCATATGATATTTAACAGTCCGTCACTTCTCGTCACTTGTGGTTTAGAGTCAGCTTTTTGTCCCCACTCTACCTGGAAACATGGAGACTAAAGTTGGGAGAAAGCAGCAGAGTCCTGTCTGGGATTTATTTGAATTTGACAGTGAAGAAGATAAAAGATACGGCAAAATTAAACTAAAACTAAATTTTTTTAGAAAATAACGAAAACTAATAAAAACTAGCAAACTTGCTCTAAACACTAATTAAAATTAACTGAATTGGAGAAAAAAAAGCCAAAACTAAATAAAACTAAACTATGATGAAAAATCCCAAACTATTAGAACCTTGCTCTAGAATCAACACAAATAGAAAGGATTGACTGTATTTTTAGGTCTAAAATATTATGAAATAGACCTGACAAATATGGCAAAAATATTAGGTGATACAATAATGAAGTTTATATCAATAAATATCAAGTCATTACTTTTAAGTTTCAAAGCTGATTTTTGGTCGCAAGAGAAAACCCAGCTCATTATTATTAGAACCATTTAGCAGAGGATGGTTTGGATCCATCAGCCTCTGGGTTATGGACCCAGTGCTCCTCCTCTGCACCACTCTGCTGTCAATCACTGATATCACACCAAATACCAAAGGTAGGAAAGAATAGATAATACAGAGGTTTATGAAAATGTTCACAGGTATGACCCAGGGGTTGTGGGTTCTAGTCCCATCAGTGGTGATTGACAGCAGAGTGGTGCAGAGGAGGCGTGCTGGGCCCATAACCCAGAGGTGGATGATCCAAACCATCCTCTGCTCATGTCATTTGGCCTCAAATCCACTAATTATCTGAAAACCTTTACAGACTGTATGTGACTAAAGTGGAGTACTGCATTATCTCACCACTGAAACCCTGTGAATGAAAATGCTGTGAAACATCAACCTTTTTTACTAAGTCACTCCAGAGGAACAGGTAATGCAGTATTTTTCAACCTTGGGGTCGGGACCCCCCATGGGGTCGCCTGGAATTCAAATGAGGTTGCCTGACATTTCTAGTAATTGATAAAAATAAAATTTAAAATAAAAATGTACTAATAAGAAATATATGGTGAGTTAAGAGAAACAATCACAATACAAACAAGACATGACAAATTCTGAGTGTGAAACTGCAGCACTGTGGTTCTGTTTATCTGTCAAATGTTCATTGTGGTCAGGTTTCAGATGCTGCAGCTCTTTCATAATTCATAGTTTGAGTTCTTGTTTGTTCAGTATTAACTGTCCTCCTTGTAAATCCAAGCTGGACTGACTGTACATATCCGGACCAAGGAAAATCCAAGTCTCACCTGGATTTACTGCCTCCGTCCATAATAATATACATTATATAGACTAAATGTCCTCTAAAATTAATGTTTATTTGCAACATAGTAAAGCAAACTATTACATGATCAAAAATAAATTAATTTTAGCAAAAAAAAAAAAAAAAAAAAAGTCTCCGTTTTGAATGTTGGAGGTTTCCAGAAATTTGTGATGTTAAAATGGGGTCATGAGCCAGAAAAAGGTTGGAAACCACTGAGGTAATGGTTGTGACAGTTGTTGAACTGAAAGGATTCTTTGTATTTTATCAACTAACGACACATTCATGGACAGGACAGACTCCAGCATCACTACGAGTCTCCAGAGGATGAACCAGTTCATAAAATGAATGAAATCAGACAGACTGTCTAGAGGACACTCACATGTTGTTATTACCTTTTGACAAATACAAAGTTGGACAGAATCGACTGATGCTGCTAATGTTCTTCAGCTGTAAAGTCTGAATGTGTCACATGTCATGGATGGAACCTATTGTCTCATTGGTCACAATATTACAGCTCACTACTGTCCATAAATGGAACCAGTGAAGGACAGAAGTGAGCCCCAGTGGTCTAATGGATAAGACACCAGCCTCTTAAGGCAGGGGTTGTGGGTTCTAGTCCCATCAGTGGTGACTGACAGCAGAGTGGTGCAGAGGAAGCATGCTGGGTCTGTAACCCAGAGGTGGATGGATCCAAACCATCCTCTGCTCATTTCATTTGGCTTCAGTTCTAAAACTTAAAGATTAAACCAGTTTACAGAACTGAGCTGGACTAAAGTGATAATTAAGGCTACGTTCACACAGCAGATCTTTATGCACAATTCAGATTTTTTAGTGAAATACAATTTTTTGTGTGTTCGTTCATATTCCACATTAGATGCGACTTCTATCAGTTTTGAGTCTTAACTGAATGTGACCCTGAAGTGACCCACATGCACTAAAGAGGTCCTGATGGAATACGTGACCACACAGACAAGCATTGTGTTTACAGAAGGAAATATGCTTTTCTTCTGCTCCTCCTCCTGGGACACAAAGTTTGTTCCATTTCAATGATGTAAAGGTCGGATAAATGTGACCTGGCCGTTCATACTGAAGTCACATTGCAAAATATCGGATATGTATCAGATTTAGGACCACATATGAAAGTGGTCTGGGTCGGATTTGAAAAAATCAGATTTGCGCTGTTCAAACTGTCTTTAACAGATCAGATACAGATCACATACGGGCAAAAAAATCGGATCTGGGCAACATTTACCTGCAGTCTTAGTTGTGAGTTTGAGTCCAATCCCACTAAAAACTAAAATGCAGTTGGACTTGGATCAAACAATAACCCTTTCATGCACAGTCCAGGTCACTCCAGTGGACAGTTATTATTATTATTATTATTATTATTATTATTATTATTATTAGACTGTAATTAACAGTTTGGGGTTTTTGTACAAAAACTTTTTTTTTTTTGCATATTTTCTGTTAAAATGTGAGAAAACATCAGATTAGCTGCATTAAAAATGTTTTTATTTCATAGTTTTCACACAGTATATCAGTAAATATGTTTCTTTACTTCAAAAATGAAACGCATGATTTCCAGCAACTCCATGAAAAATATGTTCACAAAATTTTTTTTTAACCGCATTGTTTTTTTAATGCCCAGAGGAATAAAAACACTCAGGAAAAAAACAGAATATCGATTAAGGCTCTCATAATTCATGCATGAAAGAGTTACAATTAAATGCTTATGACAAACATGATGCACTGACTGAAACAGAAGTTTGACTCAATACATGAAAAGAAACTTCCTTAAACAATGCGTTGTACCAGTTTTCAGTATCAGAAGGTCTTGTTTTTGCATCTTTATCATAGAAATGATGGTTATAGATCTATAACCATCATTTCTTACTTTTATGTCATTTTTATTTGTCCCTCTACTTCATGGAATGTATGGAAATGATATTCTTTTACTTTTGTTTAAAATACAGCTAGGTCAAGTTGAGGTCATTCTATAAGCCTTTCAGGTTTCCGAATTCACCTGCACATTTTCGTACCCTTCTCTCTACCAAGAGAAATATGTACACGTATTTGTCTTATTTTATATTTGTATATGCAAATAAATAAATACTCGAATACTACTTGGCTAATGAGGTTTTGTGATGTTACTGAGGACATGTTTAGGACCAGATGAGACGGAGACAAAGGTTCAAGTATCAGAACCGTAAACGGACTCACCGTCCCTCTAGGACACACCATCCACAGTACGGGTCTCTGATGGTGAGACAGGACTGACAGTCGGTCTGTCTCTCACAGGACGACACCGGGACCTTGGACAGCTGCGAGACAGATGGGTAGAAGGTCAAAGGTCAGACCGACACACAGGAGAATAAAAATGTAGAGGTGAATTCTTGAAGGCGTCCTCCTGCTCACCCTGCTGCTGGTCAGAACGTAGACGTGCTCCTGCTCCTGGTCCAATAGGAGGTCGGCGCTGATGGCGGTGGCGTCCACTGACACGCTGCCATAACGGTCACCTGACGAATCAGAGCGCACCAACACCTGCAACAACAACAACAACAACAACACGGGTCAGTCTGAGGGAGAATCCACTTATAAAAGTCACTGCAGAGAAGGACGTCAAACTCACTGTAGTTCTGGTTCCAAATACAGATGATTCAAACTCACATGGGTCAAACCAGTAAAATAAAAACATAACCTATAGATAAAAGTTCCAGATGTTACTCTTTGTTTTAGTGCAAAAAAAAAAGTTCAATTTTAACAATATTCTACCTCAGCTTCTCATTTACATATGCATTAAACCTACAGGTCACAGTGGAAACATGTATGCTAGGTTAACTCTCCCACAGATCACAGTAGAAACATGTATGCTAGGTTAACTCTCCTACAGGTCACAGTGGAAACATGTATGCTAGGATAACTCTCCTGTCAGTGCTCTAGACCAGGTTCCACATCTAACCCAATATGATCTCAAATGGGTCAGACCAGTAAAATAATAACATAATAACCTATAAGTAATAGCCCCAAATGTTACTCTTTGTTTACTTGAAAAAATTAGAAGTGCAATTTTAACAATATTCTGCCTCAGATTATCATTTAAACATGTTCATTATAATTTAAAGATCACAGTAGATCTACAAATACACAAAACATTCAATTACAGGATGAATATTGTACAATTCCACTTCTTTTTTTCCTGAATATTCCACCTCAGTCTGATTCATCTGTGTAAAGTACCTAGTATTATCCACCAGGTGGTGCCAGTTCACCACAGCAGACTGTTCTGGATCAGCTGGGATTCACAGGAAAGACTTAAAGAAGTGGAACGAAGAGCCTGTACATCAGATTTAATGCATGTGTGTATTTATCTAAAGCATCTTAACCCAGATACAGAGGGTGTGGACGTCATCAGGATCACATCTGTAGGGTTATTGACTTTTATTTCACTTTTATACAACAAGGAGAAGACTCACTGAAATAAAAAAAATGAATAAATAAAATAAACCTTATTTTATTTCACATATGTCTGCACCTTTAAAATGAACTTTTCAGAGGATTTAAATGAATAAATGAATGGATTTGATTGGACTTGTCTGGATAGACAGTTAAGTTGTGTCTGTCAAGTCTGTTTTGTTGCACTGGGAGTGGGTGCTATTGTGTGGGTGGGGGTGGTGGGGGTGAGGAAGGGGTTGTTTTGATGTGTTCATGTTTTTTGCCTGTTCTAATAAAAAAAATGAAAACAACAATAAATATATTTATGAAAAAAAAGCATAATTCTATTTTAAAAAGAGTAAAATATCACTCCTTTAAATGTTGTTCTTTTAGTCACTTCAGCACAATTAATAAAACTAAAACAAAATGCACAATTGTGGTCAAAAGTTTCATCAGCGTCAAATTTTTATTTTTGCAAATTTTTCTTCTTTCAGATATTTTTTTTCTCATGTTTTTCTGATGCTCTGAAAAACAGTTACAATTATTTAAATCATTTTACAATCAGGATTCACGGAATTCAACTGTCAGTCTGAGTCAGTTTTGGATGTTTTTTCTCAAATCTGGACCAATTTAATCCCAAAAAGTGTCAAGCTAATTTCATGTTTAATGGTATTTTATATATATATATGTATATATATATATATGTATATATATATATATATATATATATATATATATACACGAGGGCTGTTCAATAAGTTCATGGCCTCACCCAGAACAGAACAACACAGACTGATAATTTATATTTTATTTTTCAACATGATCTCCATTTACAGCAATGCACTTGGTCCATCGATGTTCAAGCATCACTATCCCATCACGAAAGAATGTAACATCCTGTATTATAACAACCAGTATTTCTGGGTGAGGCCATGAACTTATTGAACAGCCCTCATATATATACATTTGATTTTAGTTTGATTTTCAGTGATTTTAGATGTATTTAGTAGTATTTATTACTTAAACTTTAACATATACTTCAGTTATCCTGCTTCTATTCAAGTAAAATATAAATAAATGTTAAAATAAGTGTCAAAATTCCAGGCGGTGATGATCTAGAGCAGAGGTGTCAAACTCATTTTAGTTCAGTTCCACATTCAGCTCAATTTGATCTCCAGTGGGCCGGACCAGTAAAATAACAACAGTGAAAAAAGTAAAATTGTATTATAATCAGGCTTCCATCTACACTGTTTCCTTAAAATAAGAACCATGAATAACATGAACAACTTTAAATGTCTTAAGAAAAACAAGTGCAATTTTAACAATATTCTGTCTCTGTTTATCAGTTTATCATTTACACATTATAATAATAATATTAATAATAATGGATTAGATTTATATAGTGCTTTTCTATGAACGCATACTCAAAGCACACACAGTGGATCCATTATTCATTCGCTCTCACATTCTCCCTCTGGTGGTGGTAAACTACATCTGTATCCACAGTTGCCCTGGGGGGGGGGGGGCAGACTGACAGAAGCGTGGCTGCCAATTTGCGCCTACGGCCCCTCCCACCACCACCAAACATTCACACGCACCCATACATCAGTGTGAGCAGCAGCACTGGAGGCAAGGAGGGTGAAGTGTCTTGTCCAAGGACACAACAGCACATGGACAGAGCAGGATTCGAACCTCCAACCCTTCGGTTATTGGACGACCCACTCTACCATCTGAGCCTCCAAATGTTTTGATGAAAACTATGATGAAACTTTTGACCACAATATTCCATTTTGTTTTAGTTTTATTAATTGTGCTGAAGTGACTAAAAGAACAACATTTAAAGGAGGGATATTTTACTCTTTTTTGATTACATGTGCATTACAATTGCACAAGACATTTAACATCAGGCCAAATATTGGTAAAATTGCATTTACTTTTCTTAAGACATTTCCGTTTGTTCATATTTGTTCAGGTTAGTCACATTTTTTGTAAAAGCATAGTTTGGTAATGTAAACATTTTCATGTAATTTTACTTTTTTACAGCAAAAAAACAAAGAGAAAATGTGGGGCTGTCATTATTTATAGATTATTATGATAATATTTTACTGGTTCTGACCCATTTGAAATCTAGTTGGTCTGTATGTGTCTGTATGTGGAACCTGAATTAAAATGATTTCAACACCATTGATTGTTAATATCTTCAGTGTAATTTTTGCATTTTACAAATTCATCTCGCGGGCCGGATCGGACCCTTCTGTGGGCCGGATTTGGCCCCTGGGCCGCATGTTTGACACCTATGATCTAGAGTATTGAAAAATCTTCCTAAAACCCCATATTTGGTAATTTCTTGATGCATTTCCACCACCTGAACTTCCTGCTAAAGAACATTTTTCAGTCGACATATTTGCCCGTCAGGTTTTTCACTTACGCCCCTGAGGGAAAGTGTCAGACATTAGTCAGTGACTTGATGATTCAGATTCATTTTCTGTTCAATCAGATTCCATCGGGCTGGATTTTTATTTTCCATAAACAAATGACTCGTTCTCCCCAGACGATGCAAATAACGTAGAAAACAACTTAAATTTACTGTGATTCAGCATAAAAAAAAACCCAAAACAAAACAAACACCCTCATACTTCATTATGTTTATGTATAATTCATCAAAATAAAAGTTAATGTCAAAGTCATCATTTCAGCAGCTGTTCAACAAAAACAGAAGCTGCCGTTCTTCACACTTTCCCCTGAACACCAGGACCATTTATTTATTCACTTATTTATTTGACTAGTTTCTAAAATAATGACTCGACCACCTGTGATTTTCAGTAGATTTTCAACATAACAGCTTCACCGTGACCTTTAAAATTCTCTTCTTTGAATATTTAATTATTCTAGTTTGTTTTTTAACACCAGAGGTTTTCGATTTTAATTAAATTACTTGTTTGGGATAAAAATGTTGTTTTGTTCTGGTTCATTTATTGTGTCTTTTGCCTGATTTTTGACTCACATTTACACCTTAAAGGCATCAAATACAGATTGTTTCTGTTTATGTGCAAATTATGGGCTAAGTCAACAACACACGAACCACAAAACCTCAGACAAAAGCAATCAAATATTTTTATGTCTATTGCAAAAGTGAAAAAGTCATCCTTTAGTGTCAATCTGTATTATAAAAGCCAATTAGCCTCTGTTTACGTGTGTGTGTGTCTCGGGCATTACACTAAATCCATACAGAGCTGACTGCTGCAGTTTGTCGAACTTATGTATTTTTAATCAAAGAAGACACTAGCGAAAACGGCAAGTTGATAGGACCGATATTTTGGGAGATATTGGTAATTTTGAATACAATAGCCTTTCAATTGCGTTGCTATGGCCAGAACGCTTTGGCGCTGACTGCTGGACAAATGCAGTACAGCATGCACGAATACATAACAGCATAAAAACGACCACATCTAGAACCTCTGGATCCACGAGTCAACGCACTAGTTATACTATAAAGGTGAACAAAAGGTAAAAACTAATTACAAATTTTAAAAGAACACTCTGAAATATTGAAGGTAAAAACCAAAAAAAAGAAAGAAAAAAAAAGTCAAACAGTGTACAGCTATTTACATGACTTGGCAAATCAGCTAATGTATACAGTCTATAACAAATAATGGGTTAGTTATTAAATTATTATAGTGACAATACAGTAATCATGTAACTATTAATAATTATAAGTCAATAATTATTTTAGAGTGAAAAAAGAGAATTCCGTTATGAAATAACTATCCTTAAAAAAAAATATGAATAACATGGACAGAATAAATAATAAAATAAAACACTTCTACAACAAAGCAATCAACATTATAATAAACATTTAGTTGTAGAGCAAATTTATCCAAATGTGTAAAGAAAAAATGTGTAAAAGAAACCAGAAAACTTAGGAAAAGGTTAATTATTACATATAATAACACATAACTCATAATTATGAGTTTTTATATCATAATTTCAACTTCTTATCTAATAATTATGACTTATCTAATAACTATGACTTTCTTGCCTCATAATTCTGACTTTTTATTTCATAATTTCGACTTTTTATTTAATAATTATGACTTTTTATCTCATAATTTCAACTTTTTATCTAATAATTATGACTTTTTATCTCATAATTTCGAGTTATTATTTAATAATTATGACTTTTTATCTCATAATTTCAATTTTTAATCCCATAATTACAACTTTTTATCTAATAACTATGAATTTCTATCCCATAATTCTGACTTTTTATCCCATAATTTTGACTTTTTATCTCATAATTTCAACTTTTTATCCCATAATTATGACTTTTTATCTAATAATTACGACTATTTATCCCATAGTGATGACTTTTTATCCCATAATTTCAACTTTAATCTCATAACTTTGACTTTTTATCTTGTGATTTCGACTTTTTACATCATAACCATGACTTACCATAATACTTTTTTTTCAAAGTCACAAGTATGAGATTAAAAAATCGAAATTATGAGATAAAAAATTATAATTATCTTATCTCATAATTATTAATAGTTATGAGATAAGAAAGTGGAAATTATGCTCCCATGGCCAGGGGAAACAGTCCTCCTGCCTTCGTAAAACACTAAATGTAGAAACATTCCTTCATTTACATCTGTGTAAATAACAGAAGTGCAACATTACAGCAGCGTTTGCCTTTAATTCCACCCTCTGGAAGTGTTTTGTGAATTTCATGCTATATTTTGTACTTATTTGCACTATAAAATCCTTTTATGCATCTCCTTCATCTTCATGAATCATCGTTAAGAGTCTAAATGTAATTATTTCCAAAGCTGTAGCAGCTCTTTTAGCCAGACTTCATGCTTTTTATTTCTTATCTTGTGTCCACTGTCGCTGAACTACATTTTCAACAGTAGTTTTGCTGTTCTGAAACTTGAAGTCACTGGTAGCACGGCTCTGTTTTCTTCGTTTTCTGATGCTGACAACCTCCTCGGGCACTGATTGGTCAGATGTGCAGACGCTCTGAACGTCTCCTCTTTCATTCTTTAGAAACTATTTCTGTCACTTTGCATGTGAACGACTCGGTGCAGGGCTGTGAAAGGCCTCCGGGACAAACCGACTGGAAATGGGCTCCGTTATCGCACATTCGAACCTGATCACGTCTCCCCCCGGATGCCCATGGCCGCCTTCTCACCCCGCAATCCAGACACGATGCAACAACAACAACAACACACACAAACACACACAAACACACACACACACTGGGGTTTAGATGCATAAGTTCTGTCCGTCCTTGTTAATGAAAACACACTTGAGAGTTTACATTTCTGAGCCCTGACAAGGACGTGGAGGCAGAACGTGTCAACGCTTCAGTCGATGTGGACGTCACCATGAAGAACAACTGTTTACGACAACAGCACATCAGTCCTGTTACATCCTGGAACTTTTTAACAGCTTATCTGATGAAACTCAGAGGATTAAGAGCAAAATGCTTCTTATATAAAGAGAAAAACAGCCTTGTTAGATGGTAAAAACAGTTACAGAGCCTTCTGTTTCATAAAGAATAACTCCAGATTGTAGAAAACAATCACAAAAAACATAGGAATTTCTTGCATTTTTTATATGTGATTATAAAGTGGGTTCAGAAAATGAATGAAAATGATGTAGAA
Source organism: Sphaeramia orbicularis (assembly GCF_902148855.1). NCBI lineage: Eukaryota > Metazoa > Chordata > Actinopteri > Kurtiformes > Apogonidae > Sphaeramia > Sphaeramia orbicularis. The sequence goes on from NC_043963.1 coordinate 5,850,001, forward strand.
GACACCAAAAAAAATGCGAAAGATTCAACAAGAACTTAGATGAAAATGTCAAAAAAGACAGAAAAAGTTGAAAAGATGAAAATGATAAAAACTAGGTAACGTATGATGTTCCAAAAGTTGCAAAAAGATGAAAACAATGAAGAAGATGTAACAAAAATGATGCAAAGGAGAAAAAAAACAAAGAAGATGCAACAAGATGAAAACGTTAAAAACAAAAGATGCCGTCCTTGTTAATGAAAACACACTTGAGAGTTTACATTTCTGAGCCCTGACAAGGACGTGGAAGGCAGAACGTGTCAACGCTTCAGTCGATGTGGACGTCACCACGAAGAACAACTGTTTACGACAACTGCACATCAGTCCTGTTACATCCTGGAACTTTTTAACAGCTTATCTGATGAAACTCAGAGGATTAAGAGCAAAATGCTTCTTATATAAAGAGAAAAACAGCCTTGTTAGATGGTAAAAACAGTTACAGAGCCTTCTGTTTCATAAAGAATAACTCCAGATTGTAGAAAACCATCACAAAAAACATAGGAATTTCTTGCATTTTTTATATGTGATTATAAAGCGGGTTCAGAAAATGAATGAAAATGATGAAAAATGTGAAAGATTCAACAAGAAATTAGATGAAAATGTCAAAAAAGACAGAAAAGGTTGAAAAGATGAAAATGATGTAAACTAGGTAACATGTATGATGTAAGATGTAAATGAGTTCTAAAAGTTGCAAAAAGATGAAAACAATGAAGAAGATGCAACAAAAATGATGCAAAAGAAAAAAAAAAACAAAGAAGATGCAACAAGATGAAAACATTAAAACAAAAGATGCAACAAGATGAAAACATTAAAACAAAAGATGCAACAAGACGAAAACATTAAAACAAAAGATGAAACAAGATGAAAACATTAAAAACAAAAGATGCAACAGGATGAAAACATTAAAAACAAAAGATGCAACAGGATGAAAACATTAAAAACAAAATATGCAACAGGATGAAAACATTAAAAACAAAAGATGAAACAAGATGAAAACATTAAAAACAAAAGACGAAACAAGATGAAAACATTAAAAACAAAAGATGAAACAAGATGAAAACATTAAAAACAAAAGATGCAACAGGATGAAAACATTAAAAACAAAATATGCAACAGGATGAAAACATTAAAAACAAAAGATGAAACAAGATGAAAACATTAAAAACAAAAGACGAAACAAGATGAAAACATTAAAAACAAAAGATGCAACAGGATGAAAACATTAAAAACAAAAGATGCAACAGGATGAAAACATTAAAAACAAAAGATGCAACAGGATGAAAATGACAAAAAAGAAAAAGACATGAGATGAAAATGATGAAAAAGTCGCATCAAAAGGAAAATGATAAAAAACTTAATTAAAAATTAAAGTGAAGTCATAGTTCATTATTGTTTGTTTTTGACTGGAGTTAAAATGTGTCGTTTAATCTTTAGTAATATCCTTCAAAGGTCGACTTTAGACATTTCACAGTCTGTACTTTATCACTGTTTCTGCGATAAACTCGTTACTTGAACCATGAATGTGAAACCCAAACATCTGATAAAAGTCGACTCAACCCTCTGTACTTGTTCTGCGTCTGGACCCGTTGACCTTTGATCTCTGAAAACAGAACGTCTGAGCCTGGAGACAAAGAACCGCCGAGGCGTTCTGTCGTGGGCCGATAACGGGCTGATTCGCTCATTAATGCAACGCTCATAAAATATTAACGAAGAATCAAAGCCGCGCTGTTTACCTCACGGAGACCGGATTAACACACACACATTCGGTACCCAGAGTGCACCTGGGGGACCAATAACCAATGGGCATCTAGAGCCTAAACGTGCTCCCATGTGACCCCCCCTCGGGCCAAACCCCCCCGGTCACACACATGGACACAGTGTGTTGTTGTGTTGATAAAAAACCTTCCGGCTTCAAGCTGTTGGACCGATCTGTGTACAAACAAACATAAACAGGAAACAGCTGACTCCTCCGACTGCACAGATGTCTGCAGAGACACCCCCCCGCCCCAGACCCCCCCCCGGACGCCCCCACCTCACTCACGTATTCACACCTGAAGCTGCCCGGTACAAACCAGGCCGGCCACAGGGTCTGGATCTGATGGGGAGCAGGTGGAGGGTTTGGGGGTTTGCTCAAGGGCACCTCAGTGGTAATAATGAGGAGGGTTGTTTTTTTTTTTTTTTTGGGGGGGGGGGGGGGGGTTGATAAATCAAATTGCAGACTGATAACAATGAAACAGAGTCAAACACAAAGATGGAAAGAAAACACTGGAATCCAACAAAGTACATGACAGTAGTTGTGTTTAAAAACACATTTGTCATATTTACACACACACACACACACACACACATATATATATATATACATATATATAGTTTACAGAGTTTTTATTACTTACTGTTATTACTATTACTATTATTATTATTTTCTTTTGCACTACTTTTATACATGCACATTGTTTCTCTTGCACTTTATCCTGTTGCTGCTTTGACCAGTGAATTTCCCCCATTATGAAATCAATGAAGTCTAATCAAATCTAATCTAAAGTAGTCTAGTCTAGTCTAATCTAATCTAGTCTAATCTACTCTAATCATCTATGATCTAATCTAATCTAGTCTAATCTAATATGATCTAAAATAATCTAATCTAATCTAGTCTAATCTAATCTAATATAATCTAGTCTAATCTAATATAATCTAAAATACTCTACTCTACTTTAGTCTAATCTAATATGATCTATAATAATCTAATCTGATTTAATCTAATCTAATCTAATCTAATCTAAAATAATCAAATATAATCTAATCTTGTCTAATCTAATCTAGTCTAGTCTAATCTAATGTAGCCTAATCGAATCAACTCAACTCGAATCTAATCTAATCTAATCTAATCTAATCTCAAATGTTCATAGAGACAACAAATTAATAATACAAACATCCTGAATTCCACATCAAATGTTTTTCACTCGAGTTGGTTTTTGTCATTTTTTAACCTGTAAATACATTCAGAGGAAACGGAAACACCTTATGGAATAAATCCTAGAGCAGTGAACATTTTACTTCAATAATAAATGAGCTGTTTGGATCGTTCTTCATATATTTTAACAAAGTGTTAAATGTCTGGTCCAACAGGTTCTTCCTCTGTCTCATCCATGAAAACTGACATCACAGCTGTTTTAGACGGAAACAGAAACCACTCTACTTCTTCTACTGTTTATTAAAGTCATGTGTAACAGTGCCTACAGCTCCACCTGGTGGTGAAACTGGGAAGTCTAAACCAGTTCATGCAAACGCACATAATTCACATTAAATGCACATAGAAATGGAAACAGCTTGTTCAATAAATCCTGTTCCTTCAATGTTCCTGAATATTCCTACTTCCTGTCAAAGAACCCCAGTCTTCATTATAAGTGCAGTGTTTTTTTTTTTATTGTCAGATTATTAATAGTTTCACTGTCAGCGTCGTGGCAGCTGTCACTCCTGTTGTGCTGAAAATGGAAGGAGTTTGAAGTATTTTACATCTAGAAAAAAATATAATTAATGGCAGCAGAAGGTAGAAAAACTCATTCTGTTTCCACTTTTCCTGTCGTATCAGATGAGTTGAACATTTATTAAAATGATGGAGCTGTTAATAACGGCTCCACATGTGAAATGAGTCGACTACACGCTGCTTCTGAAGACAAAAGGTGTGTCTGATGGGATTCGTCTTGAAATAAACCTGATGTTAATACATTTATTATTAGAGTCAAAGTGAAACTAAAAGCCTCCTTGTTCTGATGGTAGACATGAGCCAAAGCACGTTCAATAGCAGACGTGTTTTAATGTTCATGTCACTCTGATAAAGGTGTTTATAATGAGGAATAATCAAACTAATTGAATTCTGTTAGTCATGATGTGAAACTCACTACCTAAACTAAAATACTAATAACACTGAGTTACGAAAAAATGTTTTTTGCAAGTTGTCTAGGTTTTTTCAACTGAATCAGGACCATTTTGCACCGCTAAATCCAAAAATGACATCTGTTTTTCTCAATCAGGTCAGGCTTTTTTGCTAATTTGATTTTGAAAAATTTGATCTTCTCACAAAATATAATAATTAATACCAAAATAAGATTGGTAAGCACACTTTATGAAACCTGTGACTTGATTCCTGTTAGATACAATGATGTATTCACTGCAGATGTAACAGAATACGACAGGCTTATTTTTGCAAGATCTTCTAGTCGAAGCCATTTCATTCACCTGTAATATTAAAAAAACCAGTAATCATAAATTGGCAAAAGTAAAATCTTCAGAACTCGTTTATTGCAAGAAATATGAAAGAATTTTGTATCATATGATGTGAAAATGCCCATAAATGTAAGCAAAAATGTTAAAAAGCCAATATGTAGCATAGTTCAGAAAGTTGACCTGACTGAGCAAAATGAATGTGATTTTTGGATTCAGCACACCAAAATGATCCTAAATCAGCTCAAAAAACTTCAACAAATTTGTTGTTGACCAGTGTAATGAAAATAGTTCAAGTGTCCCTGTTTGTCAGCGTCTGTTGTATCTGAATCAATACCAGTTGAATTTATTATGTTCTATGTTCTAGTCCTGTGGTCTGGATGCAGATCAATCTAACAATAGAAGTGACAAAGGGGTGAGAGCTAATAAACTAATAAACTAATAAACTGTGCTTCTTCTCACTCCTTTTCGAATATGACTCTTTTTCTTTTTCTTCTTTTTTGTGTGTATTATTATCTTATGCTTCCTTGAATTTTCATTTCTATATTGTGTTGTGCAAAGAAGTCACTTAGTAGCAATCAGGAAGCTTGTGTCATTTCCATCTTCAAAATAAATCAATAATAAAAAAAAAAAAAAGTGGGTGGGACTTTCACTAGAGGAGAACTCAACTCATCCAATCAAAGTCCATATATGACTTCTATCAGTGATCAGTAAGAACTATATTAATATCTGGAACCATTTACATGTTAAAAACCATCAAAATATGGACCATTAGAAGGAAAGGCGCATTTTTTTATTTAAAAAAATTCTTTAAAAATTGAAAAATCTAAATCTTTGAAAACTGTGATCCACCTTTGTAGACATAGTCCCAAAGAAGATACTTATAAAATTTGAAATGAATCCGACCAGTAGTTTTAGAGAAGACTGTTGAAATGTAGGGATTGTTGACCTTGAGTTTGACCTTTCAAGGTCACTCAAGGTCAAAGGTCATGGACCCAAATGAAAGTCCATATATGACTTCTATTAGTGCTCAATACGAACTACAGGGTGGGGAAGCAAAATTTACAATATTTTGAGGCAGGGATTGAAAGACAGTGTATGACCAATTAGTTTATTGAAAGTCATGAGAATTTATTTGCCACAAGAAAATGTCCATAATAGAAAATGTTTTTATTCTATGTGTCCTCCTTCTTTCTCAATAACTGCCTTCACACGCTTCCTGAAACTTGCGCAAGTGTTCCTCAAATATTGGGGTGACAACTTCTCCCATTCTTCTTTAATAGTATCTTCCAGACTTTCTGGTAATAGTTTTGCTCATAGTCATTCTCTTCTTTCCATTATAAACAGTCTTTATGGACACTCCAACTATTTTTGAAATCTCCTTTGGTGTGACGAGTGCATTCAGCAAATCACACACTCTTTGACGTTTGCTTTCCTGATTACTCATATGGGCAAAAGTTTCTGAAAAGGTATGGATAATAGTGTTAGGTATGATTATGACATCAGTATATGTTTGGGTTCAAAACAATTGACGTAGTGCCTGCTGAGAAAAAACAACTAAATGTTCATTGTAAATTTTGCTTCCCCACCCTGTATATTGATATCTGTGACCATTTAGATGCTATAAACCATCAGAATATGAACCATTATCAGTCAAAAAACATTTTTTTAATTAATTAATTTATTTTGAACATGCAAAGAAAAAAAATAAAACAAAACAAAGCAAAAATAAGACAAAAACAAAATAACATTTAAATGAACAGAATCTATCTTCAAGTTCGTGTCTGAATTTGCATAGTCAAAAAGGAGTAGGAAGAAGTAAGAACTTAAACTATTATAAACTACGATAAACTACTTCAAAAATCCTTCAAAAATCTAAATTTATGAAAACTACGAACAACTTTTGAGGAAATTGTCCCAAGGAAGGTACGTAATTTGTTTTGGGTTTTTATGTTTCATTTGTTTTCCAATTAATCTTCTTATAATACATAACATTTAATCTCTGAGGCAGATGATTTTTTAAAAAATTTATTTAATGAAATTATTCTTATGTTGTTTGATTGCACCCATTTTATGTCCAGCACTTTGTGATTTTTATCTGTGAAAAGCGCGTTATAAATAAATGTTACTACTACTTTCTTACTAAAAAATTGTAGACCAGTGTGATTTAAGATTTTAGGATGTTTTTGGACACGTATCCAGTTTTATTTAGAATATGTGTCTCTTTTCAGGTTTCTACTGCAGTTTGTGGCCTCCAGTCTGTTCACAGTTGAAGAAAAGAAACAAAAAAACAACAGTTGAAATGAGATGACAGGAAAGGAAATCCAACAGGAGAAGAAACATCACAGCTTTGGATCTGAATCTGACAATGTGGAGCTTTTTAAGACGGTCAGAAACTTCTCTTCCATCTACTTTTGTGATAAATAAAACAAACTAAGCGTCTGAATTCCGTCTGTCCGATCCCACACTTCTGGTCGTGTCCGCAGATCCAAACTTTTTGTGAAAAGGCGGTTCATTTAGTGTTCCTTAAAATAGTTTGTGTGTGGTGTTCTTCTTCCTCCTGAAGGCTTATGTAAAGGTAATATTTACCTCCTGAAACAACGCTGTCACCACATGTCGGCTTCAGACAATCACCACCTCCACCGACGGCCTTTTTATAGGAGACGTCAATTATACACAACTGCAGTGGTCCCAAAAAACCCCCAAAAAAACACAATCTGATGTCTCCACAGGACCCACGTTTACAAAAATATACTTGATGATTAAAGTCTATGGTCGAAAAACAGCGAAAAACACTAATTTATATAAACACTTTTTCATCCCGTTATGTTCTATTGTCTTTTATTGTTAGTTTACTTGATTTTCATATCGCATTTTCTCAAATTATGTCTGTTCGAGTTCGTCTTTATGTCATCGGCCGATAAAACATGAGCTACCGTGAAGGTGCATCCAGCGTCGTTGTCTTCATCATTGTCTTTGTCGTCTCAGTCATCGTCTCCGTCATCGCCATTGTCGCCTTCATCTTTGTTGTTTTTGTCATCGTCTTCGTCATCGTCTTTGTCATCGTCTTTGTTATTGTCTTTGTCGTCATCTTTATCATCATCTTCGTCTTTGTCATCGTCTCCATCTGCATTGTTGTCATCTCCATTGTCGTCTTCATCTTCGTCATCATTATTACCTCCGCCAAGGAGGTTATGTTTTTGCCAGGGTTTGTTTGTTTGTTTGTTTGTTTGTTTGTTTGTCTGTTTGTTTGTCTGTCCGTTAGTGTGCAACATAACTCAAAAAGTTATGGACAGATTTGGATGAAATTTTCAGGGTTTGTTGGAAATGGGATAAGGAAGAAATGATTAAATTTTGGTGGTGATCGGGGGTGGGGGGGCCCACGGGGGGGGCCACTGATCAGCCTTGGCGGAGGTCTGCGCTCTCTGAGTGCTTCTAGTTGTTGTTGTCGTCACCATTGTTTTCTTCTTCGTCATCATCGTTGTCATAGTTGTTAGTGTTGTCTTTGTCTTCTTCGTCGTCATCTTCATCATCATCTTCATTGTCTTCGACATCATTGTCGTCATTGTCGTCTTTGTCATCATCATTGTCATTGTTGTCGTCTTCATCGTCGTCTTTGTCTTTGTAGGCATCGTCTCCATCGTTGTCATCATCAATTTTTATTGTTGTCGTCAACATTGTCGATGTCTTCGCTGTCGTCTTTATCATCATCTTTGCAATCGTGTTCATCATCGTCATCATCATTGTCTTTGTAGTCATCGTCTCCATCATCATCAGCGTCTTCGTCATCATCTTCATCGCCGTCTTCATCATTGTTGTTTTTGTAGTCATCGTCTCCATCATCATCTGTCGTCATTATCGTCTTCATTGTCTCTGTTAGCAATTTCTCTGATGATCTTCTCCAAAACTACTGGTCGGACTCATTTGTAATTTTATACGTATCTTCCTTGGGACTATTCCTACAAAGTTTATTCAAAGTTTTGAGAAATTTTGATTTCTGAACTTTTGGCTTCAAATATGAAAATATGCCTTAACTTATAATGGTCCATATTTTAATGGTTTATAACACGTACATGGTTACACATATCAACACTGCTTAGTAGATCATCTTTCTCGAGTTCATTTCGTTAACTATTGTATTCTTTTACATTCATTTTTAATCTTTTTGTTGGTTAGCTTGATCAGTATTTGTTCGTTTTTGGTCATTTCTGGTCATTTTTTGACAGTTGAGCATCTTTCCCCTTGTCAAAGTTGCTCATATTCCTACTCTTGCCCACTTTTGCGGTTTCGAACACATCAACTTGGAGGTCTACATGTTCACTGTATCCACCCACTGACAGGTTCCATCGGACGGAGATGATAAACATTAAAACCACTTCATCCGTCAGTGTCACAATGTTACGGTTTATCGGTGTATTTTACTCTGTGACCCCGTTTTAGTTTGAAAAGTTTGTGAAAAACAGATATAGTGTAAATGCATCATGGAAAAGACGACGTTGACAGAAAGAAACAGGACTTTTATTCAGAGGAAAAACACTGCGAAATTTACATTTTTTGGTTTTAATGTTCGTCTCCATCCAAAATTCCCTGTATTTGACATCACGTCTTCAGTCTCATGTGTTTGTTTGCACCATAAGAGTAAAAAAAATAAAAAACAGAAAACTCCTGTTTATACCCACTGACTGTATAAACAGCACAGTACGAACCCAAGCAGAATATTATGTGCATGTAACCGTCGTCATTATGACAAACAGTTGATCAGCAGAAGACGCGCAAGTGATTGAAACGTTGACAAGCTCATACAAGCAGACGTCCAAAGTTGTATAATTGTTTACAGACACACAATGGAGTTAAATCACGATGAACCCGAGTGAAACGGGAAGAAGAAGTGAATATTAAACTGTCACAGAGTGATTGGCATTCAGTCTGCACAACACAACAAACTTCCACTGGAAGACGCAGAGTTGGTTTGGAAAAAGCTGTTTCACCACCGACTGAATAACAAGTAAGAAACAACACCGCAGACGCGCATTTTTACACTTTAGATTGTAATAAGGTACTTTTTTAGCCTTTTTTTAGGACTGGGCAATAAAAAACAAGGATTATTATGCATTTCTTGTTCATATACGGTGGCTGTGGCTCAGTTGGTTAGCAGGTCGCCCAATGACCAAAGGGTTGGTGGTTCAAATCCTGGCTCTGACTGTCCACATGTTGAAGTGTCCTTGAGCAAGACACTAAATCCTAAATTGCTCCCCTACTAGGGTCTTGCAGCACATTAAATTTATACAAAATGCACTATATAAGTGCAGTCCATTTACCTTATATGTTATTATTTTCTTCACATATTCAGTGAAAACACTTTTTTTTTGTTTTAGTTCATTTCAAATATGCAACAAAACAAAGTAATCTTACTTAGTCCTTGGAAATAAAACAGATTGTAAGAAATCATGGAAAAACAAACTTATACATAAACATGAAAACAAAGTCTGACTTCATTTGCACATTCAAAAAGCAGTGGGAGGAAATAGAACTTATTACTTGAAAATATGTTAATGTTTTGCTCAGTTTTACCATTTTACATGAAACTAGTGTGTTGACCCGTGAGGATCCACAGGTTCTAGATGTGGTCGTTTTTATGCAGCTGTGTATTCGTACATGCTGTACCACATTTGTCCAGCAGTCTCCGCCAAAGAGTTCTGTCCATAGTAACGTGATTGTAAGGATACTGTATTCCAAAAAGACTAATATCTGCCAAAATATAGGTCTAATCAACTTGCCGTTTTCGCTAGTCTGTTCTTTGATCAAAAATCCATAAGTATGACAAACTGCAGCTGTCAGCTCTGTACGGATTTAGTGTGAATCCACAAACACACACACACACACACACACACGGAGGCCACTTGGCTTTTATAATATAGATTATTATGAATGACTGAAATGCCCTCTTGATGGCCAAGCATTTGTCAAGTTCTGATGATAAAAGAAACAGCATAAAAATACAAATAAATGTCCTTTGGGTCATTTTTGTCAGTTTAATTAATAATTAAACACAGAAAAACAACAAAAATAAGCAGCAAATCATGGAATCAGGAAATCCAGTGTGTCTTTGTCCTGATAAGTCATTTTCATTTTGTTAGATCTTTTAAGAATTAGTTAAAAACCACAAAAAAAAAAATTGAATTCCTTAAACTTTTGTTCAAGACCAAAATCAACTATTTCATTTATTATGATATTTATCAGAATTGACTGAAATCAACATAAATTTCATGATTACTATTTATTTCTTTTCATCTAACTTTATGTAATTTCATTTTTTTATGTTTATTTGGAGGTGTTTTACTTCACTACATTTTATTTTGACGTGTTACAGCGTAAATTAAATCCTTCTTTTCTCTGTGGTCATGTTCTTACCTTGTGCAATTTTCCCGTTCTGTCTCCCAGGAAGGCGATGGTGTGTCCCGCCTCTGTCGCCGTGGTGACGGCAGTCAGCTGGGTGTCGGAGGTGTAAGTGGGCGTGGCCGGTAGAGGAACGGCGCTGGCGATGGGGTTGGGCGTGTGTTCGCCACCACAGGGGTAGTCAGTGAGAGAAACCTGTTAACAGAAAGAGTTCATGTGAAAAAAACGAGGAATCAAAAGTTTCAAAACTACAGTATGTGAGTGAAAAACAGTTGTATTTTTACACTTATAACCTACATTAGTGATGGGTAAATACAGAGTTTGGTCGGTTTTTGTTCATTTTTTTGGTCATTTTTCTTCATGGTAGGGTTTTGTTCATTTTTGACCATTCTGTTTATTGTGTTGATGATCATGTTGGGGTTTTTTTTTAAATTACATTTTGGTAATTTTGTTGTATATTTCAGGGTATTTTTGTTCATTTTTGACCGTTTTGTTCATTGTGTTGATGATTATGTTGGTTTCCTTTTTTAGATTTTGTTAATTTTGTTGCATATTTAAGGGTTTTTGGCTCATTTTTGAGCTGTTTGTTCATTGTGTTGATGATCATGTTGGGTTTTTTATTATATTTTGTAAATTTTGTTGCATATTTCAGGGTTTTTTGTTCATTTTTGACCATTTTTGTTCATTGTGTTAATGATCATGTTTTTTAATTAGTTCTTATTAATTTTGTTGCATATTTTGTTTTTTGTTTTTGTTCATTTTTGACCATTTTTTTTAAAATTGTGTTGACAATCATGTTTTTTGTTTTTTTTTTTTAAATTAGATTTTGTTTATTTTGATGCATATTTCGGGGTTTGTTGTTAATTTTTGACCATTTTGTTCATTGTGTTCACGATCATGTAATTATTTTTTTTATTAGATTTTGTTAATTTTGTTGCATATTTTGGGATTTTTTTGTTAATTTTTTGTCCATTTTGCTGACTATTATATTCTTTTGCACTTATTTTTAATCATTTTGTTGGTTTGTTTGATCAGCATTTGTTCATTTTGGGTCATTTTGAATAAAAATTGACTTTTCCACTAAAATATATGATTAACTGAACATGAACCCAGTATCTCCATCCACTGTCATTGATCCAACTCCATGGGTTTTACTGGTGAATCAGTGTTGTAGAAGATGACGGTGTTTCCACGGTAACTACGGAGCCTCTGAACGTCCAAATGGGTCATACCTGGACGTTGGGTCTATCTATTTGTGTCACATTTTACAGAAACACAACCAGTGTTTGCAGTAAAATTCCTGATAAGCTCCACCCATTTCCACCTTTTTGTCCAAATATGGTCATGTCTGTCTCTAAAACCTGGGACTATAAACCCACCATTATTCTCGAAAGAGTAAATGCCACAGAAGAAATGAAAACGCCTACTGTTAAATAAATTCTGGTGAAATGATTGATCAGAACCCTCCTCTTTCTTCTTCTACTTTCATTAGATCACAGGTGTCAAACATGCGGCCCAGGGGCCAAAACCGGCCCGCCAAAGGTTCCAATCCGGCCCATGGGATGAATTTGCAAAGTGCAAGTTAGGGCATCGAACTCAAAATAATCTGTAAATAATGAAGGCACAAAGACACGTTTTTTTCAGAAGTACAGGGATGAGGGAGGTGTTGGGGATCACTGGGTGTTATAAAGATGTACAAGTATGTGGTATGTGTATATATATGTATGTATAGGTGTGTGTGTGTGTGTATATATGTATGTGTATATGTGTGTGTGTATAGAATGTGTATGAATATGTATTTACATATATGTGTTAAATGTAAATCATATTATATTTGTTCATAATGATATAAAGCCGGAAACAAAATTATTTACTAATAAGTATCAGTCATATTATGGTATATAGTATAGATCTGCTTAGACTAGGAAGGTTATTATTGTTATTAATTATATAAGGAGAAGGGGTGGGAGTTTATACGTTGTACTTCTTCTCACTCCTTTTCGAATATGTATTATATGTATTATGTTTAAGTGTTTTGTTTATTTATTTTCTTTTGTTTGCCATTCATATTTGAAATAAATAAATACAAATACAAAATGACAACACCAATTTTTTCGCTTTGATTTAGTGCAAAAAAAATCATTAAATTTTGAAAATACTTACACTAAGAAACTATCCTTTAACAATAAAATGTGAATAACCTGAACAAATATGAACAACCTGAAATGTCTAAAGAGACTTAAGTGCAATCTTAACAATATTCTGCCTGTTACTAAATGTTTTGTGCCTTTGTAGATCTGACCTATAATACATCTGTATAAATGATAAGTCGAGGCAAAATACTGATCAAATTGTTCTTATATTTCTTAACAAATTTAATTTTTTTCAGGTTATTCATATCCTTTTTGTTTGGATAGTTTGCAAATGTAAATATTGGCATAAGTCAATGTTATTTTTTGCACTAAAACAATTTGGAGTTGTCGTTATTTATTAGCTATCATGCTGTTATTGTACTGGTCCGGCCCACTTCAGATAAAATTGGGCTGAATGTGGCCCAAGGAAGAAAATGAGTTTGACACCCCTGCGTTAGAACCATGTGTAATAGAACCTAAGCTCCACCCATTTCCACCTTTTTGTCCAAATATGGTCACGTCTGTCTCTAAAACCCGGGACTATAAACCCCAGTCTTCCCCCTGCACCGTCCAGGAGCCTGTGAACATCCACTGCTTCCATCCAGCCAGTGTTTCCAACCGTGAACAAACCCAGAATGCACTTACTTCTCATTATCTCTGCTCATTTGTTCTCATTTTCGCAGTTATTTGCCGCTTTAATGCTTCGTCTGCCTGTGAAGGACACCGATGGCCTCAATGTTTTTGTGAGTGTTTGCTCCGAGGTAACTGGAGATTTGTGTTTCCTTCGGGGAGTTAGTAATTATCAGCCGACGCGATCGTGTTCTGTGGGCTGTTCAAGCCTGAGGCCGCCGTTACAGCCGAGCCCTGAGGGTGGAACTAAGTCAGCGCTCTGAGGCCGATCCCCCTCCTGCTGTCGGTCCAAACGCCAACACTAGACACTTATTTATACGTACATTAGTTCTGTTTAGACGGACTCTAATAAAATGTTTAATTTAGTGTTAATTCGTTTAACTGCTGCTGTGTTCTGGGAGGTTTGGGGTTGTGTGTCTGGACTGAAGGAGCTCACATGTATCCTGTATCCTCATGCAAATACATCCAATAATGTGCAATGATCCTGCAAAATGTGAATTATAGGTAATAAAACATGCAATACAAAAACAATGTAATATTTATTCAATATTTACTCAGATACAAATGCACTATTTTTATAGACTGTCATAGATATACATGCTGTTAATACTGTTAATATTGTGTTTATTCATATTTTATGTTTATTTTTATTTTATTCTACTTTTAATTCTAGTCTCATTTTACTTTTGTTAAATTTTATATTAAATTTTCTTATTTTACTTTTCATTGCTTTGTAATTTCATCTTTGCTCTATTCTTTATTTCTGACGTTTATTGATCTGACGTTATTTTTTCTTCTGTATTTATTATTTTTTTATTAATATTGTTTCATGGACTGGAGTAGCACTTATAATTTCATTGAACACACAATAATAAAGTATATAGATAATAAAGGCTATTCCATTCTATTCTATTCTATTCTATTCTATTCTATTCTATTCTATTCTATTCTATTCTATTCTATTCTATTCTATTCTTTAAAAAAAACAACCTGGACATAATATACACAATTTTCTTCTTTTTTTTTTTTTTGTAATAATCTGACAAATTTACATCATAATTTCCAACCTAAAAACCTGAATTTTATCTGTTTTAGATCCTTTTTCAATTATTATTATTTCTCAGAGGTAAATATTGTGAATTTCACTGCACAGCATTTGTCCAACAGTTTTATTTCCTGTTTAGATGATCTTTTTTTTCTCTCTTTTCTGTGATCAGTAAATATTTGACTATTTGTGATAAACTGATGGATGATGTGCGTGCTTCATGTGTTGGGATTAAAATCCTGCTCCTTCTTAAGATAGATAAACTCTTTAAAAAGCCTGTGGATTCAGTGGAAAATGCATCATCACAAGCTGAAATATAGAGTTTTTAGATACACGGTGTTGACAGGACAGTGGAACTACAAATATAAGATGATTTTATAGAAAAGGATGCACAGCTGTTTTAACTCCAGACATAAAAGGGACATTCAGGGTCTCCTTTGGACCAGAACTGTGAAAAATGACTTTTGTACGATCAGAACAGAATCAGAACATCTTGGTTTTGTTGCTGTTGAAATAAGATATGTAAGAATGAAGACTGAGTACATGTTGTTCGTGTCTGTCAAATGTTACAGAAGCATTTAAACCCAAAAACTAATTCTAAATAAGCAAAATAATGTGGAAAAAATGACAAAAATTAAGCAAAAAGTAACAATTTTGTTGATTTGTGATTTGTTGGGGGGATGAGGGGATCAATACCCTCTAGTTTTTACATCCTTACTTCTGCTCAATGAATTTCATCCTCGGGGGGGAAGGGTGCAACCAACCAATGTAAATAACAGCAGGTTGTGACAGTTTTCTTCCACCTACAGTTGTCCCTCACTATAACGCATTTCACCTTTCGCAGCCTCGCTGTTTCCTGGATTTTGTTTGGTGCAATTTCGCATGCTTTTTTTTTTTTTTACAGCGTATGAACGCGCATTGTGTTCTGCGTCCTGATTGGCTACGGGACTGTAGACCATTGTCAATCAATCTCCTCCGTGCCGTGTCTCCTGTACAGTACAGAATGCGTTCTTCTTGCCAAATTTACAGAAATGTTCGATCGCTAGCAGTGTGACTCTGAAGTGCTCTATGTTTGCTAGTTTTCTCCCTGACAAAACCCACAATGTCGACGAAACGTTCCGCACCAACAAAGGCACCTGCGGTCGCACCCAAAAGGCAGAGGAAGACGCTAACCATCGCACAAAAAGTTGGACTTCTGGACAAAAATAAAGCTGACTACTTTGCGGATTTCCTCTTTTGCGGGTTATTTTTAGAACATAATCCCTGCGATATATATCCTACATTACTGACACTGACGTTCACCTGAACCCAACTGTCGACAGTCTCAGAGTTCACTAACATGCCCATGTACTGGGTGCCATAAAGGGGGGGGTAAATGTCACAAATTCATGGGGCCCAGCATTTATGGGGGGCCCATAGAGCAGTGGAGGGGGTCCAGTGGATACAGGTTAGAAGTTGTGAAAATTTCGTGTAAGATCCGCTGAATAATAGAGGAATAGAACCTGGAGTTGGACGTTGAAAGTATGTAAAGTTTCACTTTTGTTTCACGCCAGCGTTAGTTACATTAGCTATGGACCGCACCCCCACGAATATAACTGACCCCCCTACTTCACCCCCACTCTGACAAAAAAAAAAAAAATTAAAATAAAAAAAGTCTGTTTTTTTGACAAATCGCACCCTGCTTACAATCACGTTATATTTATATTTCTTCCTAATAATACAAAGTCAGAAACAAAATTATTTAACAATACATTATCAGACATTAGAGTTTAGATATGTTAGACTAAGAAGATTATTGTTGTTATTAATTATTTAAGGAGAACGGGTGGGAGTTTATAAGTTATACTTCCTCTCACTCCTTTGGAATGTGTATTTTATGTCTTGTGTTTAAATGTTTCGTTTGTATACATGCATATATGTATAATTTAATTGTTTTTTGACATTCATATTTGAAATAAACTCTTCAGTCAATCAATCAATAAAATCTGGATTACTTGTTTTTTGATTTTTGCAGCCTGGTGTATGTCAATAATTTACAGCAGCATTGGCATTATTATTATTATCATTATTTTTTGCGCCACTTCAAATGTGTCAGTGCACATTTTTTGTGTTGTTGTAATTTTCCGTTGTTTATAATGTGCAGGTTTTAGTGGTTGGGGTAGAATTTTAAAAATCATACGAAAATTAGTCACTTTTGAATTCTAACCTAATATAAACTGTGAAAAATAATCTGATCTTTTCTAACATAAATGTAAAGTGTGCATAATATGCTCATCTGGACAAAGGAAGGTATAGAAATAGAAACTCACTGACAGAGGCTGTTCTAATGCTTGTACTTTTACTGATATGAGGTGTGGAATCTGAACCAGTGCTTGTAGTGAAGTCTTTCTACAGTGAGTGGAAGGTGTTTCTGGATAAATAAAGTATCATCAGTTGAGCCTGAAGGCGGTGGACGGGGTCAGAGGTCACGAGGTCGTAACGGGTCAAACTGAGAAAAACATTTCTTTATTGCATCGAGTTGAAAAAGGAAACAATCAAAAACAAATGACTGTAGGAAACAGTGTCCGGGGTGGGCGTTCTGGGGGGTTATTGGATTTCCTCTTCACTAACAGGTATTAGAAAATAAAAAATGAGTGGTTTTCATCTTTGTGGCAAAATTTCTTCCCATTTCTTGCAGAAAATCCTCTTGTGCCCTGAAGCAGACGCGTTTATTGTTTTGCAAAAACAACACACGGCTTCATTTCCACATATCACAGTCGATTAACTCATTCATGTTTCGTCTTATAAATGAGTTTCAGAGCATGAGGAGGAAAAAAAAGTTAGATTTTTACTCTCAATGGCTCATTTTAGTCGGGTTTTTAATTCCCACTGAAAAACATGTACACTGATGAATGTGTTTGTTTCTTAATCAGTTTCAAAGAATGTCTGGACTGTTTCATTTTGATAGTTTTTACTCAGAAGATTAGACAAAACAGGAACAAAAGCTGATTTATGTGGGAAAGAATGTTCTCTAGAGCTACTTTTCAAGGTTACAAACATCAGTGAGCAATAAAATATCATTTATTTTAGATTAAAAAGCAAAAACCAGACCTGAAAACTAGTGTCAGACATGTGGACGGGGCTGGTTATTACCCTGGAGGAGGAGCAGCTTTTACGCTTCTGTTACCGATTAAACATAAACTACTGAGGTGATTTTCATGAAACCTGGAGGGAGGGGTAGGGCAGGGGTCAGGGACGGAGGGGATCTAAAAAAGAAGAGGTGCATGCTGGGATCAGTGGCTGGTGGAGCGCCCTTCCTGTTGGGACAGCGCTCATTAATCAGCAGAACGATTAGAGTTTGGAACTGTAAATGAGGCAGAGTTGGAATCTGTCGTCCTTGAACACGTTATAAAAACTAAACACAGAACAGAAGCAGAAGGTGACATGGAGAACGGAGAACCGACAGGACCGACAGGACCGACCGTCCACTCATTCCAGTTTTATTAAACCACAAACCAACCACAGACTATGACGTTCTGGTTCTGTTGGTGCCTGTGGTCAATTCAGCCCATTAAACCCTTTTATTGTGTCTTCATTGAGGTTTTGAAGAATTTAAATGAACAGAACTAACAGTTAATATACCGTTCCATTACAACAGAGTTAAAATTCTGTCATTATGGAATGAAAGAGTTCCTCAAATACCAGAGAAGTTTGACCTTTTTCTTGTTTTAGGCCAGTGGTTCGCAACCTATTTTGGCTCGTGACTCCATTTTAACATCACAAATTTCAGGTGACCCCAGACATTCAAAACAGAGACCTTTTTTTTTGGCTAAAATTAATTTGTTTTTGATCATGTAATAGTTTGCCATACTATGTTGCAAATAAGCGTTAATTTTACACAACATTTAGACTATATAATGTACATTTTTATTAGTAAGTTTTAATTTTTTAAAAATGAATTATTAGAAATTTCAGGCAACCCCAGACATTCAAAACAGAGACATTTTATTTGCTAAAATTAATTTGTTTTTGATCACGTAATAGTTTGCTATAATATATTGCGAATAAACATTAATTTTAGGCAACATTTTGGCTATATAATGTAAAATTTTATTAGTAAGTTTTAATTTTTTATCAATTACCAGAAATTTCAGGTGACCCCATTTGAATTCCAGGCGACCCCACGTGGGGTCCTGACCCCAAGGTTGAAAAACACTGTTTTAGACTATTTGCTGCGAAAAAGCAACTTATATTAATAAGAAGTTAAAGCTAATCTTAGCTTGATGGTAACATTAATGTCTAAAAACAGACTTAAGGCTCATTTAAGTGACTAGTGGCATTGTACCCGTGGTGCCCTGTATGGAAGTGCCCTCCTGTGGTGCAACAGCGGCATTGCACCCAAACGCCCTCCTGTGTCCCGTGCTGCAACATCGATGGGATGGACATCGATGGGACGGACACGGGGCGGGGCCGAAACACGCATTATATTGGTAGGATGTCTTAAATATGTAAATACGTCATTTTGTCCATATTTCTGTCCGTCACTTGGAATCTTATGAATATGGACCAAATGCAGACTACATTGCAGTACCACTGGGAACCATAGGGGGCAGTGTTGAGATGTGAGGTGAGTAATTCCCAGAAATGGCAGAACTTTTCGAAGAGAAACTACCGACATATTTACCAGAACTAACCCTTCTCAGTTTTAATATCAGTAAAACCTCCTATGTTGTTGCCATGTTTGTTATTATTGACTTTCTTCTTCTTCTTCTTCTCTAAATAAACTCTACTCTTCTTCGTGGTATTTGGCCAGAGCAGCGCCCTCTAATGGAGTAATGCCAAACACTCATTCCACAGTAACCAACCACAGACGATGACGTTCTGGTTCTGTTGGTGCCAGTGGTCAGTTCAGCCCATTAAACACTTTTATTGTGTCTTTATTGAGGTTATGAAGAAACAGAACTAACAGTTAATAAACTGTTTCATTACAACAGAGTTAAAATTCAGTCATTATGGACTGAAACAGTTCCTCAAATACCACAAAAGTTTGACCTTTCTCTTGTTTTAGACTCTTTGCTGCTATAAAGCATCTTGTTTGGTTCGACTCAGAGTTTGCATGTTTGTATTCACACCTGAAAAAAAAGGGCAGACTTTCCAGGGAAACAAACTGTGGTCCGTTTTAGACCAAACTCTGTAGTTCTGAATACACCCGCATATAAATCAGAGCTGTAGCTTTTGTGTAATTCTGCTGAAAGACAAATATGAGTGACCGTAAACCCTTCTGAATGAACATGTGATTAAAGAAAACATCGAAAATCATGGTTAAAACGACCAAGACAAGTATAAAAGTAATTAGAGCCAACTGATATGAACTGATTGATGATGAGATGACAGATAAAAACACACAGAGGAAGTCACCAGGCGGCGGTGGATGGAGGTTTTGTTTTGTTTACGAGCCTCAGCTTCAAGTGACTCCTGGAAAACAGCGAGCGTTGGTTCTTTGATGTGGAACGTTAATAAATTCTACTGTTCTGCCGTCGACTTAAAGCAGTCGTTTGATCATGAACGACGCCGTCTACTGATCCGATTCCTCTTCTGATCTGTAAGTTCTAACCTGGAAAACCGCTAAATACCACATTAAATAAATCCACGGCTGGCGGGGTTTCGCCGTGGTGCGTTCGGTCGCCGTGGTGATGTGGGTCACGGCGGTCCGTCCAGCTGTTGGGACCGCTGGCTTTGAGTGACAGCTGTCTGTGGATAAATCCAGCTGCTGAAGATGACGGCTCTAATCCACACTCGCACACACACACGGTGACACACGGTATTAAGGTCACCGTGGCGACAGATGATGACCATTGACAGGTTTTAACAAATCAGCTGCTAATCTGTGATGTCACTCTGATCTCGTCAGGCGTCGGTTCCAGGTAGAACGGAGATGATGACGGATCGCACTTTACAGCCCGTTTCCACTCGACTCAGTGGACGTAGTATTATGAATTATGTTTATTCTGTTGTTTTACTCAGTATTTTTATTTCACTGTTTTTAATTGGGCAGCTGTTTTTATGTCTTTTTAATCTATTCTTGTATTGTAGTCTATCACTTTGCTTTTTTATTCTTCTCTACGACATTGTTTTTAATTGTACAGCTGTTTCATATTTCTATTCTTGTATTTTATTCTTTTATTTTGGTTTTTCCTCTGTAAGTCGCATTGGAAAAAAGCATCTGCCAAATGCATAAATGTAAATGTAATGCAGAGGTGATTTCTCACAGACTGTAAGGGAAGCGCAGTTTCCCCTAAAATTATGAAAATTAAATGGTTAAATCTGTTTGGTTGTGTTGACATTTCATTGACTACAAATGTGTTCGAACACGTTCATCTCACAGACGAGTTCGTTCAGAATCAGCTTTATCACAAATCACAGACTGGATGTTGTTCACTTCTCCTCCATTCCCGTGTCTCTGTTTTCTCCTCCATCTCTGCTCAGTGCATTTGTCCGTAGACGCTCAGCGTTCATGCACTTCAATGGGACTGAGTGGAACTGTTTTTTCATTGCCTCTAAACTGGACGGTAATTGGATAAATGCCATGATGTTGTCCCGCCCCCGGACGCTCTGTGTCTCTTGGGGTGAATGGAGCTGTGGGCGGAGCTTGGCCGGGCCAGATGCCAGGCTTCCACGAGGATCGGTCCCAGGCTGAATCCCATTTGATTGACAGCTGTTTTGCGATCTACTCCCTCACTTGACACAGTTCAGTTTAATACCGTCGCACATTCTGCTGTGAAATCGAAAGAGAAACCACTACGAAATTACTTCATTAATTCATTTCTTGCACTGTAAACACACAAATACACAAATCAAAAGGACCGGAGGACCGAATTTATGTTTAAATAACTTGACAATTTTTTTGATGTAAGCCGACAATGAGCTTCCCCTGTCTGAAGGACAAGCAGCCGCCACTGATGTCATGTAATGTTTTTTGTGGATTTTAACCCAGAAACTCACCATTTATTAGAATATTATCCTTTGTATTTTGCATTTTTCAGTGTAAATCATGTATTTTCCTATATTTAATTCACTCATCATGTAGATGTTCATTAAAGCTCAGAGTAAATTCAAAGGTTTTTATATCGAAACAGAGAAAATGGAATAAAAAAAAGACATTTTCAGCAAAATATATCATTAACTGAATATAAACCAAATGTCTGCATCCTCTGTCATTTATCAAACTACATGTTTTTTGCTTTTTTGGTTTTTTTTTCAGTTCTGTGCAGTTTATGGCTTATTTTGTTCCTATTGTTTCTTATTTTTGTTAATTTTTCTAATTAATTTTGTTCAATTTATTAATCATTTTGGCTGTTTTTGTTCATTTTTTTTGCTTATTTTATTATTTTGTACTTAATTTTAGTCAAATATTTGCTTATTTTTCAAACTATTTATTAGTTTGTATATTTTCAATTAATTTTTGTTCATTTTATTTTCTTTTTAATATAAACCAAGTGTTTCCATCCACTGTCATTGGTCAAATTCCATGGGTTTTACTTGTGAATCAGTGTTGTAGAAGATGACGGTGTTTCCACGGTAACTACAGAGCTTTTGTGTAATGGTCCATATTTCAATGGTTTATATCATGTAAATGGTTACAGATAATAATATAGTTCCCATTGATCACTGATAGGAAGTCATATATGGACTTTCATTTGGGTCCGTGAGCTTTGACCTTGAGTGACCTTGAAGGGTCAAAGTCAAGGTCACTAATGTCTAGATTTCAACAATCTTCTCTGAAACTACCGGTCGGATTAATTTTAAAATTTTATATGTATCTTTTTTGGGACAATGTCTACAAAGTCATAGTTTTGAGAACTAATTTAGATTTTTGAATTTTCTACTAATTTTTGAAATATTAGAAATGCGCGTTTCCTTCTAATGGTCCCTATATTGATGATTTATAACATGTAAATAGTTACAGATGTCAATATAGTTCCTATTGATCACTGATAGAAGTCATACATGGACAGGGACATTGGAACTATTTTTCGTTCTTTTTTCATGTTCATACTCACGTTGATAATTGATTAAGCTACACAATGACCTCTGGGCCTTATTGTCATGAGGCTTTGTCTAACAGTTTTTTGAACTGTACAATGTTTTAGAATATATTTAGATATTTATCCTTATTCATCTTTTATTGAAGTTTTCTATTTTTATTTTTAATATGTCTATTTATCCTTTTATATAAAGACTGTTATTGTTCCTGTTGTGCACTGAGCCACTGCATCTTAATTTCATTTTGATGCAAATTTTAAAGACAAATAAAGTCTGTCTAAGTCTAAGTCTAGATTAAACTGAAGTGAATTCACATTCAGCCTCAAAACAACCGATGATAGAAAAATTAAACCAAAACTCAGCATCTGTTTAAGGGTCAAAACACTGATTTATGACAGGGTGGTGTGCAGTGTCTCTATTGAATTATATATACTACTGCTTTAATTAAAAAAAAAAAAAAAAAAAAACAGAATATAATGAAATTATTTTCATCATTTAGCTGCTGTGGGTTAAATACTCACTTTAAGTGTTATTATCTGATTATAGTAAAGCAGTGAATTCAGTCGATCAAAATGAGTTTTCACACTAAATTTGATATTATTTTACATCTGAAACAGCAGGAATTAAAGGCAAAGGCCTGTTCATTTTTGCGGCAGAGGGGAATGGAGGCTGTGTTTTTATTACATTCATTTATTTGACCAGAACCAGACTATGCACTGCAAAAAAGAGGAGTCTGAAAACAAGATAAAAACACTAAAGCTGAGGGAAAAGATACAAAAAAACAAGTGAAATATCTGTTCATGCAGCAAGATCAGTTCACCAGACAAGACTTTTTGAATTAAGAATAGAAATAAGTATGTCTACAGATGTATGAGCACTTAAAATAAGAAATCAACTCTTAAAACAAAATAAATGATCTAACACTTCTACATCTAAGGTTTTTTTTTTTTTTTAAATCTTGGTAAGAACCACATAATTTGCAGTGTGATGAAACCAAAAGGACCAGACGTTTCAACGGGGATGAACTTCTTGTGTTGTGTTGAACATAACATCACACAGCGGTTTCATGTGCCGTTGCCATGACAACCATCTACATCGAGGGGGTATTATAGTGTGAAGTACCAGGGACAAAGAGGGAGTTGAGTCGAGTCGAGTTGTTTTTTTTTTTGTTTTTTTTTTATTCTCAAAGTTCAGCGACCAGACAAATATGTTTGGATTCTGTTGGAGTTTGAAGGTGAAACTGAACAAAAATCGCAGCCGACTGAACAAAGACGCACAAGGTTAAGAGTGTGTAGTATTATTATAACACCATCTGACTTTACCATCACAGCCCCATACAGAAAAATAAAGGATTCAGGAATGACAGTCGATCTTTTACCTTTTGATATTGTGTGTTCTGAAGGTTTCAGACTCTTTCAGTGGGTGCATAATGGTTGTTTTTTTTTTCCTTTTTCCTGAACATCAGAAGTCCAGGATCATTCACAGCTTCAGACTGTGATTGTGAAGTGAATTTAAAGGAATCCTAGACAGTAGTTCTACAATTTATAGAATACGGATGTCGAACATATGGCCCGTGGACCAAAACTGGTACGCCGAAGTGTCCAATCTAGTCCGTGGGATGAATTTATGAAATAGACTGAAGATATTAACGATCAAAGATGTTCAAATTATTTTAGGTCAGGTTCCACAAACAGACCAGTATGATCTAAAGTGGGTCAGAGCAGAACAACACTATCATAATAACAAATAAACTTTTACTTTATGCATCTATAGTGTAAACATGTAAATATTATTTAAATCAAAATTTGTAGAGATAGCAGATTACTCTTTTTTGTTTATATTTCATGTTTCACTGTTTATTTTAAGCCTGTCTTCAGTGCACTTTATTTTCAGATTTGCTGCTGTCAAACTGCCCCATAGTCTTATCTTATCTTAAATTATTTTATCTTAAATGATCTAATCTTATCTTTTCTTAAATTATCTTATCTTGTCTTCTCTAATCTTATTTTAAATGATCTTATCTTAAATTCTCTTTTCTAATCTTATCTTAAATTCTTATCTTATCTTAAATTATCTTATCTTATTTCATCTTATTTCAGATTATTTTATCTTATCTTAAATTATCTTATTTTATCTTATCTTCTCTAATCTTATTTTAAATGATCTTGTCTTAAATTACCTTACCTTAAATTCTCTGCTCTTGTCTTCTCTAATCTTATCTTAAATTCTTATCTTATCTTAAATTATCTTGTCTTATTTTATTTTATCTTAGATTATTTTATCTTAAATGATCTTATTTTATCTTATCTTCTCTAATCTTATTTTAAATTATCTTAAATTACCTTCTCCTCTCTTCTCTAATCTTATCTTAAATTCTTATCTTGAATTATTGTAAATTATCTTCTCTTAAATTATTTTATCTCATCTTATCTTAAATTATCATATCTTATCGTAAATGATCTTAAATTATTGTATCTTATTTTATCTTAACTTATCTTAAATTATCTTATTTTATCTGTCTTTTAGTGTAAAAAGTAACATGAGCAATATGGATCTGAAATATTGGTGTAAAATCATATTTTACACTTTCAATACTCGTAGTACCACATGAGAAATAAATACTTAAATGTGACAGTTCTGATGCGCCTCAGTGTGGAAAAATGTATATAATTTTATTTTATGCAATTTTTATTGAGCTATAATTTGGTAAATATTCAACTGTGGAGCTTCTTTTAGAGACGTTAAAGGTAGTTAAAGTTGTACCTTAGAACAACTGTCATGAATAGTTCAAAAAGAATGACATTTCTGATCGTTTTTGGTCAAACCTCTGAAAGATTCTGGTCTGTAATTGGTTATTTCAGCTGTCAATCATCTGTTTTCATAAAATCAAATAACTTCTTAGAAACTGCTCATAAAGACGATTATTTGAGGATAAAATCATTCTCTGGAAATCAACCAAAAAAAATCTGAAATATATGAGAATGCTGCCACCACCAGGGGGAGTCATGAGCTTCACTTCTGAGGAGCATCACTAAGTCCATATTTAAATACAGACCATAATCAGAACATGCTAACGTTTCTGTGTTCGTTTTTACCTTGGGCAGTTTCAGACACTTCGACGACACGGCATATTCGATGTAGGCCTCTTCCTGTCCGCTGCTGCCACGCCCTCCTTCCGTGTAACACACTTCCTGCGCCCGTCGCAGCATGGCGTCCAGATCCGCCATCTTGTAAACACACAGCGCCGAGCGGCTCGTGGCCACCGGAGTGGACGCCTGTCCCGCCGCCATGACGACAAACAGGGCGGGCTCACCTGAGTGGTTCCCGAGCCACGCCCCCTGCGCCAGGTTGTAACCGCCGCGGCACAGCAGCGGCACCTCCACGTACGAGTAGAAGCTGCGGTCGGAGACGCAGAGCCGCGAGGCGTACGTCCGGTACTCCTTCTTGTGCCACATGTCGCGGCGTGAAAACAGGAAGTACGCGTGTTTGTCGTGCGTGATGGCTTTCACAAAGTGGTTGTTGTACTCTGAGTAACTCCCGACGACCAGTTTCCCGAGCTCCTCCTCCTGCGAGAACGCTCGGCGAGGCGGGACCACGGGGTACAGACGGCGAGTTGTGATCGGTGGGATGTCGCCGGGACCTTTGCTGGTGTAACCTCGACCAACCAGCATCAAGCGAAGGATGCCACCGGCCCCGCCCCCTTCCTGTTTGTTCTCAGTCGTTATCACCACGGCGACGGTGGAGACTCGGGGGTCGTTGGCGGCCACGTACTGTGTGTCGACAGGGTTCGACGTCTGATAGATGAGCTGAGAGATGTTGGAGAGACTCCTGTAGAGAAGGAAGATCAATACAGTAATCAATAATCAATACAGCAGGACTCACCACGATCAGCTGAAACAATGAATGAGAGTCTGAGGGAACCAGGTGATCTGTGGTCATTAATATCTGAATCCTTCACTTTCAACACTCAACGTTTCACCTCCATCGTTCATGTTTAACCCATAAAAACCTAAAAAATCCACCTTTAACCAAAACCATCTACTGATCTAAACTGTTTAATAACTGCTGATCCATTAATGCTACCAATACATGTAAATAATTGGTGTAAAATACAGTTTTTCATCTTTTCATGGTCATCAGATATGACCCATTTGGACGTTCAGAGGCTCCGTAGTTACCATGGAAACACTGTCATCTTCTACAACACTGATTCCCCAGTAAAACCCATGGAGTTGGATCAATGACAGTAGATGGACACACTGGGTTTATATATATGAAATAATAAATAAAATAAGCAAAAATTAATAAAATAATGTACAAAAAGAATAAATAATGGGGAAAAAATAAACCAAAAACTGACAAAAATTAAGCAAGAAAAACAACAAAATAATAAGGATCTACAACACTGATCCACCAGTAAAACCCATTTGATTTAATAAATAATAGGGGATTATAGACAGATGCTTTATGTTCAGTTAATGACAGATTTTGCAAGAAAAAGTCACATTTTCTTCATTTTTTCCTGTTTCTGAAAAAATAAGCCTCTACATTACGATTATAACAATATTCTGACCACATGCATTTTAACCCATAAAGACCCAAACATCCACCTTTAACCAAAACCATCTACTGATATAAACTGTTTAATAACTGCTGATCCATTAATCCTACCAATATATGTGAATAATTCATGTTAAATACAGTTTTTCATCTTTTCATGGTCATCAGATATGACCCATTTGGACGTTCAGAGGCTCTGTAGTTACCGTGGAAACACTGTCATCTTCTACAACTTTGATTCCCCAGTAAAACCCATGGAGTTGGATCAGTGACAGTGGATGGACACACTGGGGTTATGTTCAGTTAATGACAGATTTAAACTGAAAAAGTCACTTTTTCTCTTTTTCTGATATAACCCTCAACTTTAATATGAGCTTTTAAAGGCGTGATATTTGGCTCATCTTTTCATGGTCATCAGATATGACCCATTAGGACATTCAGAGGCTCCGTAGTTACCGTGGAAACACCATCATGCTGATTTATGACACTTGTTTTATGTTCAGTTAATTTGCTGTAAAGTCACTTTTTCTTCAGTTTTCTCTATTTCTGACATAATATCACTGAACTTTAATCTGAGCTTTTATGAACATCTACATGATCTGCAAATTAAATGTAGGAAAATATCTGATTTTCACATAAATGAGAGATATTTTCCTTTTTTTTTTAAAGTGGAATTCTTCCTTTCCCAACATTTCCCTGTGGTCTCCATAAACTGTAAATGCTCTGCTTGGGTCTGAATTCTTCATTCATTCAACTCCACAGGTCCATTTTCAGCCCTATTTCTGAGTAATGACACCAGAAAGGTGGTTTAGAGCGCTGGCCCTTTAAATGCACATGAGACACTTCAGGCCCCGCCCCCTCCAGGTTGTCGGCTGTGCTGCTCTGTCCCGTTCAACCGACAACTGAACATTTTAGGTAATGGGCTCCAAGTTTGGACATATTTTGAGTTTTTACTACAACCGCTGCTGCTGACAAACAATTATGTCAAACTGGAGAAATGTTGGTCAGAAGTCTGGACCTGATATGAGCAAATGTGGAGATGGAACTAGTTAGAGACGGAACAAATTAAGCAGGAATTGGTTGTAGAAATCCACTTGTTTTTTGCCAAAATGAATCTAAAGATAGTTTTGCAGCACCTGGAGGGTTTAAATTCAAACTGTATGAACTATTAGGGTCCAAATCCAAAAATAAATGAACCACAGACTAATAAAAGTGGGTTTAGACAAATATGAGCTTTTTAAGGATATCTAAACGATCAGCAGATTAAATGTAGAAAAATACCTGATTTATACTTGAAAATGCAAAATACAGAACATAATATTAGAATAAATGGTGATAAATCAGTTAAGAAAGGTTGAAAATAGAGAAAAATTCATTTAGGAACTGACACAATAGTAGGACTGGGTCTTTATGGATTAAATGTGTCTGTAAAATGTATTTAGAGGCACATTAGACAATGAAAAGTGTCTGCAATAACATTAACATTCAGGCCACATCGTCATATTTGAGGATTTTATAAAGAAAATGTAGAGACTGATGCAGATTTGTTTTAAGTCTGTAAAAGTACTGGAAGAAAAGTTCAGTAGAATCAGCTCCTCAGGCTGTTTGACTCTGAAAACCAGCAAAGTCACATTTTACCCTCAGTTTAAATCCTCGACTTTGGATTTCATAAACATATTAGGTATGTTTTTCCAACCTTGGAGTCGTCTGGAATTCAAATGGGGTCGCCTGAAATTTCTAGTAATTGATAAAAATTAAAAAAAAAAAAAATTACACTAAAAATATTTTTAATGATTTGATATATATTTCATTATAATTAAAACACCACACACTTTTCCTAATAAAATCCAGTTCAAGTAAAATACAGGATATAATATCTGACAAGGCATATCTTGATTGACCTGATCATGTGACCACATGTGTTACTAAAGCTTAGCCTGCCCGGACACAGTCGCAGTCAGAAAACTGGACTGAACATAGTATATGTATGTATATTATAGATTATATAGCCTGAATGTTGTTTAAAATTAAATTTTATTTGTAACATAGTATAGCAAGCTATTACAAGATGGAAAAAAAAATTTTTAGCAAAAAAATCTTTCTGTTTTGACCATCTGGGGTCGCCAGAAATTTGTGATGTTAAAATGGGGTCACGCTCTGTGTGTCAGACATGGTTTGATTCAGTTTAAGGTTGTCCACAGGTTGCATTATTCTAACAAGAAAAGCACTCGGAGAGCGCAGACCTCCGCCAAGACAGACCTGCCCCTCCCCCCGAGTTTGTTTGTTTGTTTGTTTGTTAGCAAGATAACTCAAAAAGTTATTGACGGATTTTCATGAAATTTTCAGGAAATGTTGATACTGGCACAAGAAACAAATGACTAAATTTTGGTGGCGATCGAGGGTGGGGGGGTCCACGGGAGAGCCCCACTGATCAGCCTTGGTGGAGGTCTCGCTGTCTTTTCTAGAAAAGCACTCAGAGAAAAGCACAAGCACACTGTCAATTTATGAAGAATTCTTTAAAATGGACTGAATTTACTCTCTGATGTATTTTTTTCCTTTTTTCTGACATATTTATATTTTAAGTTATTATTATTATTAGGCCTGTAACGGTACACAAAATTTTCGGTTCAGTACGTTTTTGGTTTTGAAAGTCACGGTTCTTCTTTTTTTCGGTTCGGTACGGGAAGAAAGAAAACCCCTGAAAATGTCTTTGATGCATTTATGAATTTTTGAACATTTTTCCCCCAGTTTTTGGAGACAACAGAATATAGAAAAACAGGAATAATATAATTCTGCTGCTATAAATCAAATAGAAAATAAAATATTACTAAATGTATTTTAAACTTTAGTATTGCACTTTTCCCTAAAAGGGAGTTTTGAACAAACAACAAAAATCTAATCACAGTTCTGTCAGTTCACATTCTGCAGTAAAATAACAATAAAAAAAAATCCATACAAAGTGCAACATTAAGAAGAGGGCAAACTGGTATTCTGTTTAAACAACTGAAGAGCAACATTGACAAATACATTAACCTAATTATTAATTTTAGGACAGCCACCAAAGTGTTTATGCCACTTTGTGTACTTGTGTGTGTGTGTGTGTGTGTGTGTGTGTGTGTGTGTGTGTGTGTGTGTGTGTGTGTGTGTGCAGGGTGTGATTTGTCAAAGACAGACAATTTATTTGTTTGGATGGTTTTTCCTTTTGACATCTTGAAGTTTGTTTGAAATTTCTCAATGTTTTGTATACACATATGTTTTCAATAAAGTTGAAAAAAAATGTACATGTAACCATTTCGTCCATTTTAAGTAAATGGGGAAAAAAAGATTTTAAAAATTCATAAAACATTTTAACTTTGACCTACTTTTCCCAAAATTTAATCACATCTATTCTGGGTCACGGGTAATTTATAAACCCAATTTGGTATGAATTCAAGCAATAGTTCTGCTGCTGAAGTGTAAACAAACAAAGAGAACCAAAAACAACACCCCTTGCCTCCTCTTTGGGGGGCAGGGTTATAAAAAAATAAAATACACTGTAGTAAATAAAAGTCCTGGTTGTAACTGACGGTAAAACTCTGCTTCAGTCATAAACTAAAGCAGATTCTTTCAGATAAACGTACCTTTTGTCACAGATTCCCTGGTAAAGCGAACCACATATGATCAGACTCCCTGACTCCGCCCCCTGCCCCGCCTCCAGCAGCAGCAGCTTGTTGTGGTTGTGGGTCTGCGTGGCCGAGGGGCAGTCCTGGGCCACGATGGGGGGCAGGCAGTCCGGGGAGTCCAGGTGAGGCCCGGTCCTCACGTGCGACACCACCTCCAGGTCAGAGGTCAGCTGGTACAGGTGGTCGACCCCGCCCACGTACAGGACCCCCGAGTCCCAGTCCAGCAGGAGGTGAGCGAGCGGGGCGCCTTCGATCTCCACCCACCGCACCGAGGGGTCAGAGGTCACCACGTCAGCGGGGAGGGAGGGAGGGGGGAGGAGGAGGAGGAGGGGGAGGAAGAGGAGCGATGGGGGGGCTGAGGAGGCCAACATGGCAGCTCCTCGTCACCTGAAACACACAAAAAAAAAAAAGACCAAGAGAAACGTCAGAATGTGTCAAACTTCTACTTCTCATGTTGTCACGACGACGCTTCAGGTGAGAATTGAATCTTTGACATTTTCAACAAATCCTTTCACTTTTTAGCTGCTAATGTTTCCGTCATGAACGATCTAACGGAGCGCAGAGTCGTGTTAACCCTTAAAGGCCCACAGCTGCTTTTATCATGACTTACAAATGGTGAGTTTTGTGTCTTTACCAACATTTACTAGAATATTATCCTCTGCATTTGGCATTTTTCAGTAGGAATGAGGTATTTTCCTGTTTTTTATTCAAATGTGTCTTTGTTTTAGTGTAAAAAAAAACAAACAAAAAAGTTAAATTACTTGAAGAAAATGTTTAAAATTCCAAACTATCTTTTCACACAAATGTGAATAATCTAAACAACCATGAACACCGTAATAATAATTATAATTGGACCAATATTCTGTCTGTTTCTTTTTTTTTTTTTTTTAGCAATTTCGTTCAGTTTGTGGCCTATTTTGTTCCTGTTGCTTATTATTTTTTGTCATTTTCTTAATTTATTTTGTTCAGTTTATTGATTATTTTGCCTGTTTTGGTTCATTTTCTTGCTTAGTTTATTCTTTTGTTCATGTTATTTATTAGTTTGTGTATTTTTAATTCATTTTTGTTAATTTTATTTATTACTTAATACAGACCAAGCGTCTACATCCACTGTCACTGATCAAACTTAGTGTTTTTTGTTTTGTTTTGTTTTCCAATTTCGTTCAGTTTGTGGCTTATTTTGTTCCTGTTGCTTATTATTTTTGCTATTTTCTTAATTCATTTTGTTCGTTTTCTTGCTTATTTTATTCTTTTTTACTTAATTTTAGTCAAATATTTGCTTATTTTTTTCATGTTATTTATTAGTTTGTACATTTTTAGTTCATTTTTGTTAATTTCATTTATTTCTTAGTATAGACCAAGCGTCTACATCCACTGTCATTGATCAAACTCAATGTTTTGGTTTTTTTTTCGTTCAGTTTGTGGCTTATTTTGTTCCTGTTGCTTATTATTTTTGCCATTTTCTTAATTCATTGTGTTCAATTTATTGATTACTTTGCCTGTTTTGGTCCACTCTTGCTCATTTTCTGCTTCTTCTTCTTCCTTTTTTTTTTTTTTTTTTTAACTTATTTTTAGTCAAATATTTGCTTTTTTCATATTATTTATTAGTTTGTGCATTTTTGATTCAATTTTATTAGTTTTATTTTTTACTTAATATAGATCAAGTGTGTCCATCCGCTGTCTTAGATCAAACTCAATGTTTTTTTCCCAATTTTGTTCAGCTTGTGGCCTATTTTGTTCCTGTTGCTTAATATTTTTTCTATTTTCTTATTTCATTTTGTTCAATTTATTGATAATTAAAATTAAGCAATAAAATGAACGAATGGAAGACAATAAGCAATAAAATGAAGACAAATTATCAAAAGAAACGGACACAATTAATAAATCAAGTAGTAAAACAAGGAAAAATAACCATTAAAATAACAAAAGCTGAACCAAATTAACCATTTTTCAGTATTTTTACTTAAAAAAAGCTGTGCAAAAGTCATTAAAACAAAGAAGTGATGGTTATGAGTCTCCTGTTTCTGTTCATTATTTGTTCTTTTATTCATTAAATCAGTGTCAGGAGTCACGACTGTTACAAAGACAGGAACAGATGATAAACCAGAACACTGTGGTTTTATCAGTGAACACATTAAAGCTGTTACACTGATGAATGTACTGTTGGTTTAAAGGTCAAAGGTCACCCAGTACAAACACAGCCCACTCACATACACTCTTGATTCTGTTACAAATCAGAGCGTCGCAGAGAAAAACACAACAGAGGCCTGAAAAAGTCACAGCGGGTCAATAATCGGTTTCAGATCAGTGATGTATTTTCTGCTTCACACTTTCTTCTGACCATCTAACTGGAGTTGCCTATATTAACGTTGCCATGGCAACAATCCCGTATCCACGGAAACGTGCGGAACGTCTCAAACCTCTGGTGGGTTGGTTTGTTTTATGGTAGAGTGGTAAAAAAAACCATAAACCCCACCCACCCCTCCTCAGCAGGACTCCGACCTGGGACGTTATGACTCTGACCTCCAGGAAATAGCCACATCCCATCCCTGCTCAACCACATATTCTATTTTATTCAGTGGAGGAACACAGTCACATGGCCAATAAATTGATCATCTCACAGCATCTATTTTTACATCCAGTCTGATGCGTGTCGTAGAGATGTGTCATCATCCAAAAACTACTCAAAACCCAAGAAACGCGGTTGTTTATTGCTGTATGCTCCATTTAATTCACTGATCCACATCTCACACTTCACACTCAATTGTGTTGTAAATTTGAGCTGAAAACAAAACAAAATCTGCATTTATATTGACTGGATTTGTGTCAATATAACCCCCCCCCGCCCCTACTTCTCAGCCGGACTCCGACCTGGAACGTTATGACTCTGACTCCAGGAAATAGCTACATCCCATCACTGCTCCTCAGTCAAAGAAAGCACAGATTCTATTTGTACAGCGGAGAAATGCCATCATGTGACCAATAAAGTGAACATCTCACAGCATCTATTTTAACATCAAGTGATACGGCATGTCGTACAGCCGTGTCATTATCCAAAAACTACCCAAAACCCAAGAAACGTTGTTGTTTATTCTGACTCTATACTCCATTTAATTCACTGATACACGTTCCACGTTTTACATCCAAATGTGTTGTAAATTTGAGATGAAAACAAAACAAAATCTGCATTTATATTGACTGGATTTGTGTCGATTTAACCCCCCACCCTACCCATACTTCTCAGCTGGACTCCGACCTGGGACGTTATGACTCTGACTCCAGGATATAGCCACATCCCATAGCTGGTTCTCAGTCTGAGAAACCACAGATTCTATTCATTCAGTGGAGAAACTCCGTCATGTGACCAATAAACTGAACATCTCACAGCATCTATTTTCACATCCAGTCTGATATGATGTGTTGTAGAGCTGTGTTATTGTGCAAAAACTACTCAAAACCCAAGACACACTCTCTGTGTCAGTATGTTTTGTGTGTACATGTGTATTT
Source organism: Sphaeramia orbicularis (assembly GCF_902148855.1). Taxonomy (NCBI): domain Eukaryota; kingdom Metazoa; phylum Chordata; class Actinopteri; order Kurtiformes; family Apogonidae; genus Sphaeramia; species Sphaeramia orbicularis. The sequence goes on from NC_043963.1 coordinate 5,884,215, forward strand.
TTGTAGATTATGTATGCATTTTTATTTTTTGAGTGTGTAATTAACCTTACTTTTCTTTTCTTATCATCATATCATCAGTGTGTTCTATGGTATCCCATGACACGTTGTTATGTCTTGCACCCACTGTTGGTATTCTTGTTCTGAGAATCCATTCCAGTACTATTGTATCTTCTAAAATACCTCTGTTGGACTTCATTTCTTAAATGGATATGAAAATGAAAGTAAAAATTTGATCGCCACATCCCCCCCGAAATCCTGTTGTTTATTCTGACTCTTTGCTCCATTTAATTCACTGATCCAATATGAGCTGAAAACAAAACAAAATCTGCATTTATATTGACTGGTTCTGTGTGAATATTAGAGGTTGGTTCATGGAGGATCAGCGGTAGGTTCATGTTTGGAGTCGTGTCACATTTTAAATCTTCCGTTGAGTGAAAAGGTTAAAGTTAAAACCTGTGGCTCATGTGGATGTAGATCGGACTTTAATCTGATGTTGTCTCTAACATATGGGAGATTGTCTGGATATGTGGGACTATGTCAAACTCCATCAGACAATGTGGGACAAAGCATAACCCACGTAGAGCAGGTTCAGTCCTGGTTGCCGTGGTCACCTTGTTGACTGCCACCATTCCCTGTTCTCCGGTCCTCCCCCCCGGTTCTCCCCCCGCCCTGGTTCTCCCCTCGGGGCTCTGTGTTCCAATCTGCTTCTACCTCTGTCAGACCATGGCAGATGCTGACAAATGTGTAAAAATTGCCTGATGTGTTTTGTGCAGGACATGGAGCAGCAGCAGACGGACCATTAGCACCAGTTCAGACGCTTCAACTGTGACACACTGACCTGCTGCGACAGGCCCACACCCGCCTGACACCATCTGAAACAATCTAAACAATAATAATAATAACAAGAAAAACACTTGGAGAGCGCAGACCTCCCCCAAGAGAGATCTGCCCCCCCCCACCCCGATCACCACCAAAATTTAATCATCTCTTCCTTGCGCTAGTATCAACATTTCCTGAAAATTTCATGAAAATCCATCCATAACTTTTTGAGTTATCTTGCTAAAAAACAAACACGCAAACATGCACACAAAGCAAAGTGATCACGATACCTGCTGGCGGAGGTCATAAACAATACTGGATTAGATTCCTATTGTGCTTTTCAAAGCATCCAAAGTGCTTTACATTATTGATCCATTATTCATCACTCTCATATCACACATGATTTTTCATTATTTTAGAAGTTTTTGTTACAGTTTGTTTAGTATGTCCTTATTTTGTAAATATTTTTGTTCATATTTGTCCATTTCTTCATTATTCTGTTCATGTTTTGTCTACTTTTTCATTATTTTGTTCCTTTTTTTGTTCATTATTAGTTCTCCCTGTGTCTGCGTGGGATCTCTCTGGGTACTCTGGCTCCTCCCATCATCAAAGACATGCACTGATTGGTTAGTAGTAGTAGTAGTAGTAGTAGTAGTAGTAGTAGTGGTAGCAGTAGTGGTAGTAGTGGTAGTAGTAGTAGTAGTAGTAGTAGTAGTGGTAGCAGTAGTGGTAGTAGTGGTAGTAGTAGTAGTAGTAGTAGTAGTAGTAGTAGTGGTAGCAGTAGTGGTAGTAGTGGTAGTAGTAGTAGTAGTAGTAGTAGTAGTAGTAGTAGTAGTGGTAGCAGTAGTGGTAGTAGTAGTAGTAGTAGTGGTAGCAGTAGTAGTAGTAGCAGTAGTGGTAGCAGTAGTAGTAGTAGTAGTAGTAGTAGTAGTAGTAGTAGTAGTGGTAGCAGTAGTGGTAGTAGTAGTAGTAGTAGTAGTAGTAGTAGTAGTAGTAGTAGTAGTAGTTTATTCAGTCGTTAATTACTTTAAACATCAAACAGAAACAACATGTCCATTGTTCCATATACAATGCGACCAAAAGGGTTTAGGCTTAAGTACAGACTTATTTTGCTGAACCCTATCTATAATTAACACAAAGTTTCCACGTGAAAACAAACAAAAAAAAATTCAGTATAATCATTGCTAAATATACAACAGAAGAGAATACATATTTAATTGAATTCAGCTTAATCATGTCCTTATCTCAACTACCAGTATTAATCCTAGTCTCTTAAACAGCTATTTTCTTGAGTCAACCCTGAGCTCTATATTTTGGAATAATAGTTCATTTGTACATCTTTTTAAAAGTTTTAATTGTTTTGTACTGTTTGAATCGATCTTTCAGGCCATTCCAAAGATTAACCCCTATAACAGAAACTCATCTACTTTTTTTATTTATTTATTTATTTTTTTTAATGCTGGTTCCTCTGAGGCTAATCTGACTTTTCCTACATTCAAACATCTGCTGGATGAAGGAGGTAGAAGATTATTGTGTACCTTGTACGTCACTACCACTGTATTAAGATCAATAAGATCATGGATTTTCAGTAAATTCAGCTTCTGTAAACAGAGTTTGTTGGTGCATAAAAATCAGCATTAGTAATAAATCTTATTGCCTTTTTTTTAAGTTAATCTGTTAATCTAAATTGCCCATAGGTGTGAATGTGACACTGACTGTTTGTCTCTATTGCCGCGTTTCCACTACGTGGTACCGGCTCGACTTGACTCGAGTCGGCCTTTTTGCGTTTCCACGACAAAAAAGGACCTGGAATCTGGTACCTAGTACCACTTTTTTGGATTGGGGACCAGATACTAAAACTTGACGTATAAACACTGCAGACCACTGATTGGTCAGAGAGTCGTCTCTGTGACACGCCATTTTACAAAAAACAGATGTGGAAGTTGACAGTAAATACAGCGGTAGGTTAATCCACATGATGACAGCCTGTAAAACTACACCATGGTTTGTCGAGGAGGTTCAGATGTAAAAATTCAGCATGAGCTTGACGAGACAACATGAAAGGAGCAAGTTTATCAGCAGCTCTGAGCAGACGACATGAAAGTAACGCGCCACATCACTATGACGTCCAGGTACTGTAAAGTCGGTAGTATCCTGTAATGGAAACGGTCTGCAGGAATAGGACCTGGTATCCGAGTCGAGTCGAGTCGAGTCGAGCCGAGCCGGTTCCACGTAGTGGAAATGTGGCATATATGTCAGTCCGGTGATGAACTGGTGACATGTCCAGGGTGAACCCCGCCTTCCCCCATAAGTAACTGGGATAGGCTCCAGTGACCCCCATGACCCTAATGAGGATAAAGCAGGTTCAGATAATGAATAAAATAAATGAATGAATGCCCATTATTAGTTCCTAAGCACCAAATGAGTCATTTTGATCATTATTTTACACGTTTTTGTATGTTATTTACCAAAAAATAACCGACTAATCGAGCAAATAGCAGATTAATCAACCGATCCTTTAACCCTTGTGTGGTGTTCAGATTTTTGTTTTTCAGCCATTGTTTGTGGGTGTGGAGGACCTGCTGCATTTGTGGGTTTTTAATTCAACATAATCAAACAATTTAATGTTAAAATACTCAACAGATGTTTACTTCATCCCAATTACAAGCAACATAAAATGCATATATGTTTAATATTTGTTTAATCAAGATATGAGAGGAAAAAAATTCATTAAAAAATAATTACTCATCATTTTTCTTTTAATAAAAAATGAAAACAGGTCCCACAGACCCAAACACCATACAAGGGTTAAAACTCTTTATTAAAGGTGGATTTTTATGTTTTTAATGACCATACAGGGATAGGACGCAGGATGGCGGTGCTGTCTGCGGCCTGCAGGTGGCGCTGTGATCACTTTTGGGCTGTTCCCAGACTTGGAATAGACTTAATAAGCAGCTCAGATAGATTTTTACAGTGCATGTTCCTCTCTGATACAAAACACTATTCATCCCTCTCTCTCTCCCTGTCGGACACATGCTCGCTCGGCCGCCCCTCCCTCCCGCTGTGTGTCGGCTCTGACAGAAACTCTGGATGAACACTCGCTGTTTAACTTCCCCCAGTGCATGCTGGGAAACACAGAGAGGCCTCAGGACACGCACACATAGAGTTCAACATTTCCATGGTAATACTGAGCATCCTCACACACACACACACACACACACACACACACACACGCACACACACACACTATGGTAATAACTTCCTTCAGCCTGGATGGAGAGAGAGCTTCATCTATAATTCATTCAGCTGAACAGAAAGAGAGAGTTGTAGGTTGTCAGAAAGTAAACGAGAGAGAGATTAAAGTGTGCAGGGGGGGTTATGAGAAGGACAGAGGAGGGGCGAGCCAGGCAGAGTGAAGTTTATGGAAGGAGAGAGGCAGAGCGAGCCGGAGGCGACGGAGCGTTAAAGTCAAAAATGAGCAAAAAAAAAGAGAGAAAATACATTCATGTTTGATCTGCTGAATTCAGATCAGCTCGGTGTCTGTCACTGAAGAAATGTGTTTCCACGATCCACCCTTTTCATGAGCCGTTTCAATTTACACTTAAAAAAACCAGCAGAGTTCGGACATTTTCAGTGCGGTTTAGGATCCAGTTTCATTTCATTTTTTTTTGTCGTAGATGCACTTTTATTCTAGGTTTTTCAGAAGAGTTGACCATTTTTTGTAGATGGCAAAGACTTTACTTAGAGAGCCAGACGAGAAAGCATCAAGTGTGATTTAATATTGACTCATTTTATGCAAATATATTTTATTCATATGCATTTTAAAGGTTAAAGGTTGTAGTTATTGTTACCATTATAATTATCACTATGGTTGTTCCTGTTTGTATTGCTGATACTTTCTTGTGAGGGTCTTCGCCACCTTCTTCTTTCTTGTTCTCTCCCCTCCACCCCCACCCCCCCCCCCCCCCCAAGGTCAGATCCAGCATCTACATGTGGTTCAACAAAACTCGTAATAAACACAGTAGAATATCAAGGGGAGCTTCATATACTTTATGAAGTTTCCCTTGGCAAAGCAAATTTGTTCAGCACCAAAAGGCAGCCAGACTACCATTCTGCTGTTATGATGCTGGACAAGACAAGTTAAAAAAAACAAAAACAAATGAAAGGTTAAAGGTTTACTCACTTTTTCAGATTTTGACATAAACACATGACAAATGCATACAGTAACAGTTCATACACCTCTTCCAGCTTGTTAGCCATTAGTTCACAGGTGTCAAACATGCGGCCCGGGGACCAAATCAGGCCCGCCAAAGGGTCCAATTTGGTCCCTGGGATGAATTAGTAAAATGCAAAAATGACACTGAAGATATTAACAATCAAGGATGTTAGAATCATTTAAGGTCAAGTCAATCTAAAGTGGGTCAGAACCAGTAAAATACTATCATAATAACCTATAAATAATGAAAACTACAACATTTTCTCTTTGTTGTAGGGTTAAAAAAAGTAAAATTACATAAAAATGTTTACATTTACAGACTAGCCTTTTACAAAAAAATGTGAATAACCTGAAATTTCTTAAGAGAAGCATGTGGAATTTTAACAATATTCTGTCTGTTGCTAAATGTTTTGTGGATTTGTAGATCCACTGTGATCTGTAAGTCGTGATTCACATGTATAAATGATAAACTGAGGCATAATATTGTTAAAATTGCACAGATTTTTCTTCAGAATTTTCAGGTTGTTCATGTTTGTTCGTGTTATGTTCAAGCACAGTTCATAGATGTAAACATTTTCATTACGGAATTTGACTTTTTTCACTCAAAAACAGAGAAAAAACTTTGGAGTTGACAATATTTATAAGTTATTATCCAATTGTTTATATTATTTTACTGGTCCGGCCCAATTTAGATCATATTAGGCAGAATGTGGCCCCTGAACTAAAATGAGTTTGACACCCCTGCATTAGTGGTTAGCTGTTAGCAGTTAGCCTGCTAACTTCAGCTAAACATGAACAGTAAATAAATACCAGACACTGGACAAATAACTCTGTCTCTGCTCTCCAAAACAACTGCTAAAAAAACTATCTGTCCTCATGTTATAACTTGTAAAAGGCTGACAGGACATGTTCTCACACACAGATATGTTCACAGAGCTAGCTAACAGTTAGCAACAACAAAAGTCTCAGCATTTTACTCACCCTACACACATGGAGACACACAGCACCTAGCACTATTATTAGCATTAGCGATTAGCATTAGCACATTCCACACTCCTCAACTGTTTTTTTTTTTTTTTTTGACAGCTAAGTTTACTTCTACTCTTTTCATTTCCATTATAATAACTATGGACTAATATTTTTTTTTCCAAGTTGAAATATCACCATAAAATGACATTAGATAGATTTCACACCACTTGTCTTATTTCCACTCGGTTTCCAAACACGTCCTGGATGATCAGAACTCTAAATACCAATGTAAACAGCCATTGAGACATATAGTGATCCAGTCACTAATGTGGCCTAGGACACATTAGACACATATTTTAGTGTAAACACAGCTCCAAATGAGGATTTAACAGGAAAATAGGTCATGAGTACAGGATGTGGAGGTAAAGGCGTTAACACTCACTCATCTGTGGGCCGTAGACGCACTTTTATTCTAGGATTTTTAGAAGAGTTGACCATTTTTGGTAGATGGCAAAGACTTCACTTAGAGAGCCAGACGAGAAAGCCTCAAGTGTGATTTAATATTGACTCATTTTGTGCAAACACATTTTATTGTTGTTCAGTTTTTAAAGGTTAACTCACTTTATCAGATTTTGACAAAAACACATGATAAATGCATACGGTAACATGTAGACTTCATAGTTCATACACCTCTTCCAGCTTGTTAGCCACTAGCGGTTAGCTGGTAGCAGTTAGCCTGCTAACTACAGCTAAAAGAGCGGTAAATAAAGCACCAACACTGGACAAATAACTCTGTCTCTGCTCTTCAAAACAACTGCTAAAAAGTATCTGTCCTCATGTTATAACTTGTAAAAGGCTGACAGGACATGTTGTTACACACATATGTTCACGGAGCTAGCTAACAGTTAGCAACAACAAAAGTCTCAGCGTTTTACTCACCCTACACACATGGAGACACACAGCACCTAGCACTATTATTAGCATTAGCAATTAGCATTAGCACATTCCACACTCCTCAACTGTTTTTTTTTTTTTTTTTTGACTGCTAAGTTTACTTCTACTCTTTTCATTTCCATTATAATAACTATGGACTAATAAGATTTTTTTTTTTTTTTAAGTTGAATTGTCACCAAAAAACGACATTAGATAGATTTAGCACCACTTGTTCTATGTCCACTCAGTTTCCAAACACATTCTGGATGATTAGAACCCTTAATACCAATGTAAACAGCCACTGAGACATATAGTGATTAGGGATGTAACAATTACCGGTATAACGATAAACCGCGGTAAGATTGCAGACGGTTAGTATTACCTTTTAAATTCTAATTATCATGATAACTGTGTTTGATTATCGCACTTTTCTGGAGAAAACGCCTATGTAAAGATCTGCTTTTATGTCAAATATTTGAGTATAGTTCTGATTTATTACAATTTTAATTTTCTATACCTAATATTTGGAACCAGTGTTCACTTTTAAAGTCTTTGAAAAGGTTTGTTTAGCTTCTGTGTGTTATTTATGCAGTAAATTATATACATTTTTCAAATCTGATTTTATATTTTTTTGTGTATTTTCTGTCCTTTTATGTTTTTATAGTAGGTTAAAGTGGAAAAATAATAGACAGATGATATAGATGAAGGTGTGCTGAAAAAAAAGATTCCTAACATGGGTATAGTAAACATTGGTTTATATAGTATATAAAGGCAAAATCAAAAGGACTGAAAAACGGACAAAATAGGCTCAGACCACTAAGGGTTAATATGTGAATGTTTCTGCAACAGAAGGTACATTGTGCCAATTATTATTATTATTTTTTTTTTTTTTTTAAATATAACTTGGTTAAATTATTTCAGTGTGTGTATAAGTACTTTTGGAACATTTTCAGCACAATTTCAACAATACCGCGATAATAATGATAACTGTGATACTTTTGGTCACAATAACCATGATGTAACATTTTCATATCGTTACATCCCTAATTGTGATCCAGTCACTAGTGTGGCCTAGGACACATTAGACACACATTTTAGTGTAAACACAGCTCCGAATGAGGATTTAACAGGAAAATACGTCATGAGTACAGGATGTGGAGGGTATTTAGGCATCAACACCCACTCATCTGTGGGTTCCTAGAGAGTATTGAATCCAATTACTGCAATTTTAGGTCTTTAAATGTCTCAAAATAAAAACAATTAACTGGGTTTAGTCATATTTAACCCATAAAGACCCAGTGCTTCTTTTGTGGCAAAACAAAAATGAATTTTTGTCTCTATTTAAGTGTTTTATCATCACATATTATAAAATTAACCCCTGCATTTTGCCTTTGTTAAGTGAAAATCATGTATTTTCCTATATTTAATTTACTGATCATGTAAATGTTCATAAAAGCTCAGATTAAAGTTCAGTGATATTATGTCAGAAATTGAGAAAACTGAAGAAAGAGTGACTTCAAGTGACAGCAAATTAATTGGACATAAGACAAGCATCATAAATCAGCATGACGATGTTTCCACGGTAACAACGAAACCTCTGAACGTCCAAATGGGTCATATCTGATGACCATGAAAAGATGAATAACTGCATTTTACACCAATTATTTACATGTTTTAATAGGATTAGTGGATCCACAGGTATTAAATATTTTAGATCAGTAGATGGTTTTGGCTGCCAGTGGATGTTTGGGTCTTTATGGGTTAAATAATTATGAAAATGTACGACTTTGAGAAAAAGATGGATGGATGGAACTAAAAAGGAAACTGAAATACATAAACACACACACACACACACACACAGTAATACACTGTACGTGCCACTGTCATTATTGCACTATTATCTTTCATATTGCACAGAAATTATTGCTGCATCTGCACAAAATTAGACGTTCGGACCATTTGATGCAGTTGTGTCTTTTGCATAGATGCTGTTTTCTAATGTGTTTGTCCGTTCAGTTAAAGCTTCCACTAATTATCTCTGCCGTGGAATTAATTTATGTATTAATTTTCCTCTCTACTGTACACTGGTTTTATTAATTCAGGATGATTCAGACTGTGCACTGAACTGTCTGGTAATTTTCTTGGTGTGGAACTCCTCATCTTCATGTCGGCTAACAGCAGTGGGTGGAAACACATTATTTTCGTTTTTTTTAACAGGTTTGTTAGAATTAGCACTAAATTTGGAAATCCTGACACCTGTCTGTCTTTCTGTAGCTGGGTTTCCATTACAGTTTTCTGCAAAATGAAAGTGATATTTCTACAATTTCGACAAAGGAAAGTTGCTACTTGTGGGTGTTTCCATTGAAGAGTGTTTTCTTCTGATGCGAGATTCTAGTAAAGTTCTGTTTCGCCACATGTTGTAATTCTCATAAAATACCATATAGTTTTCGTAAGACGCTGGTTTAAGGCAGATGTTTGACTGAGTTTGATCCAAACCTCCACGGTGTTGTCACTGTAGTGTCGGTTCATCCACTGTCAACAACTAAAGAAGGGAACGGAGAATCGTCCAAAAGAAAAGTCCTTATTTATGGCAGTGGACACACACAGTGGATTTATGGGACAGAACTGGACATCAGGAATTCACCAACCAGTTGTGGATCCAGAATTTCCCGCTGACCCGGGTACCATTTACTGAACTGTGAGGTGTTCTTGAACCTCTGGTGTCCCCAGACTTGTCCTGCCCTGGGGAAGCAGTTCTTCCACTAAAGCCAGCGTCTATTGGTCTGAACAAACTAGAACTACCTGTTCTGAGTCCAGGGTCATAGGAGGATGTTTGGACTGAGCAAAACCACCAGGACCACATAGGTACAAATGAACTAAATGAGTTTCCATTATACATATATATATATATATATACTTCTACTGTTTATCGAAACATCTCAAAAACCAAAATCATGACAGTATAAACATTTTTTTGGGATCTTCGACAGTTTTTGCAACATTTCGGTGTTTCCATTACAAGTTTTCTACTGCGTAATTTACATTTCTGAGAGTAATGGAAACCCAGCCTATGTCTGTCTCTTGCCACATTTCCACCACATGATACCGGCTTGACTCGACTCAACTCAGGTACCAGGTACTATTCCTGGAGAACATTTCCATTACAGGATACTACTGACTTTAGAGTACCTGGTCGTCATAGCAGCGTACCTTCCGTGATGTCTGCTCAGACAGTTGCTGATAAACTTGTTCATTGCATGTGTCTCGATAAGCTCACGCTGAATTTTTTTGTCGTCCACCAAAGACAGGAATGTCTGAACCTGCTCAACCGACCATGGTGTAGTTTTGAGGGCTGTCATCATCTATTAGCATACTGCTATATTTACTGTAAACTTCCGAATTTTTTAAAAATTTTTTCTTTAAATGGCGTGATGGCAAAATGATGCAGTGACAACTGTCTGACCTATCAGTGGTCTGCAGTGTTCACATGTCATAATTTAGTTTCTCTTCACCCGTTCGGGAACCCTGGTGAACCAGATACCAAAAAACTAGAACCAGATTCCATGTTCTTTTAAACAATGGAAATGCAAAAAGGCCGAGTCAAGTCGAGTCGGGCCGGTACCACATGGTGGAAACACGGCATATGACACTCAGTGTCTGTTTTTTCTTTCAGATCCAAAGTGAAGATGATCGAACCACACCCATCTACTGAGCATGTGCGGACATATTAGTGAATGTCATATGGACATAAATCTGCTTCCACTGTCACTTGTGGCTCTTCTATGGGAAGGAAATAGCGGTCTGCATCATGGAAGTCCCTGAATTAGAGGGTTAAGGCAGTTATTTTAAGGTTAAGGTTGGGATTACAGGATAAATACTGCTTTCTGGACGGTGACAGACTCAGATACTCATTATTATACGTCCTGTGTGAACCATGTATCTCTAAAAAGTTCATGAACTTGGAGAAAAAGCTTCGTAATGAGGCATTTTTGGGAGAATTTTAAGGTTTATTAGTTGAAGGAGGAGGGGAATTTGCAGCTAAACCCATAAAAGAAAAGGAATATTTAAAGATCTGCAGAAATGTGGCCAAGAAGGGGGTGAAAAAAATATTATCTTTGCTTCCAAAATGCCTCAGATGGATTTTACTTAGTTTCTCTCAACATTGATTTTGTGTTTTTCAGTTGTTGTTTTTTCATCCATGACGAGGATTTTAAATATTTTTCATGCTCTGACTGTAAATAATAATTTTCTCCCACAGCTAACCATCTACTTTCTTCACAGCTCACTTAAACTTTAAGAAAATGCTGACGTTTATAAACTATATGGACATAAATATTGGGACACATCATGTCTACAGCTGTAAAATGTCCTGTTCATGATGATTTGAGATAAAAATATCAATATTTCCTTAAAGTTTAATGGTAGATTTTTCTTCCTCAATGAGATGTGAAGAAAGTAGATGGTTAGTTGTGGTAGAAAATTATTATTTACAGTCAGAGCATGAAAAATGTTTTAGAAATTTAGAGATAGAACTCATAAAATCATAGTCATGGAAAGAAACAAACAAAATCAATGTTGAGAGAAATTAAGTTAAAACAATCTTTGAGGCATTTTGGAAGATAACAATTTAAACCAAACTAACCACTGTAATGATATTTATTCCAATATAAAACTATATTATGACATTTGTCGTTATTGTTTTGTCGGAAAAGAAACACCTGAATTCAACATGTCCACATATTTTTGTCCATATAATCTGGGTGCTATTTGTTGGGGTGGGGGAAATCAACCCCCCCACCCCCCACCCCCCCTCTGGTTTTTACATCTGTACTTCTGCTCATTGAACTTCATCCTGGGAGGGGGGCAACCAACCAGCGTAAATAACAGCAGGTTGTGTCAGTCTTCTTCCACCTCTATCCTACATGACTGACACTAACGTTCACCTGAACCCAACTGTAGGCAGTCTCAGAACTCATGCACTGGGGTGCTGTAAAGGGGGGGGTGAGCGTGACAAATTCATGGGGACCAGCAACGGAGGGGGTCCAGAGGATACAGGTTAGAAGTTGTGAAAATTTCGTGTATAATCGAGGAATAGAACCCGGCAGCAGGACATTGAAAGTATGTATATATGTATATTTACTTCTCTTGACATTTCAGGTGGTTCATATTTGTTCAGGTTATTCACATTTTTTGCAAAATTATACTTTGTTTTAGTGTAAATATATGAAAGTATTTACATTTACAAAGAGAAAAAATTGGAGTTGTCATTATTTATACGTTATTATGACAGTATTTTACTGGTCCTGCCCACTTGAAATCAAACTACCGTAAATTCCGGACTATAAGCCACTACTTTTTTCCCACGCTTTAAACACTGCGGCTTATACTCCGACGCGGCTTATACGACGATTTTCCCTTATTGCTGCCACACCCCAGGGGAGAATCTGTCTATTGTTACCAGGTATGCAGGAATGGATAACATTAACAACTTAACCTTTATAAAGTTAATATTAACACACACAAAAGGGGAACTTTTAAGGAAAAATAGTAAACCTTCAAATGTTAATATTGTTTCACAAATATACAAAACAAAACTCTGAATGAAAACACCCAATAAAGCTCTCCAGAGACCGTCATAAATTTAAAGAATCTCAGAATTAATGCGCACGTCGTGCGTAATGTTAAATGAAAATGATATTACAACAGACGTAATTACTTGTTTTTAATCTTTATATTTTAAAAATAAATTAAAAGTCCTACTCTAACGAAAAACAAAAATTTGTTCACTTTCAAGTGTCTTTCAAGTCATTTTAAGTCCGTGAATCCACAGCCGGCACAAAAGCAAGTCAATCCTGTATCGGCACGAATCCAAAGGAAACCCCGATAAGTCCACCGACAAAAAAAAAAGAAAGAGAAAATGTGCTTTTATTACTATCCTTTTATTGCCTCATTTTTTGTCTTTTGTTTTTTAATCATCATATTAACAACGAATCAACCTATAGATATGACAGCAAGCTCACACATATCAGACCCATTTACATACAGGGAAGAATTTCATTTGAACTCAAAGAAAACCTTTATCCAATTACCGTCCAGTTCTGACGCAATGAAAAAAAAGGTTCCACTCGGTCCCATAGACTCCTATAGAAGCCAGGCTTCAACGGGGAAATGCACTGAGCATAGATCGTATGAGGAAACAGCGCAACGGGAATGTATGAGAAGTGAACAACATCGAATCTGATGATTTGTGATAAAGCTGATTCTGAACGAACTCGTCTGTGAGATGAACATGTTTTAACACATGTGTAGTCAATGAAATGTCCACACAACCAAACAGATTTAACCATTTAATTTTCATAATTTTAGGGGAAGCCGGGCTTCTCTTGCAGTCTATGAGAAATCGCCACTGGTGGACACCCGCGGCTTATACGTGCACAAAATTAATTTTCTTTCTAAAATTAGGGTCTGCAGCTTATATTCAGGTGCGGTCTATAGTCCGGAATTTACAGTAGTCTGAATGTGGAACCTGAACTAAAAGGATTGTTAATATCTTAGTGTAATTTTTGCATTTCACAAATTCATCCCAAGGGCCGGACTGGACCCTTTGGTGGGCTGGATTTGGCCCCCGGGCCACATGTTTGACACCTGTGTTTTAGGGTCTCTCTCTCTCTCTCTCTTTCTCTTTCAAAGTGCGGTAATCAAACACGGTTATCATGATAATTATAATTTAAACAGTAACACTAACCATCGGGAATATCCCCGCAGTTTATCGTTATACCGGTAATCGTTACATCCTTATTCTGGAGGAATCACTGTATCCCAGACCCCTGTTAGAAAAGAAACACCTGAATCCAACGCGTCCACATACTTTTGTCCACATAGTGTATCTGGAGTTCGTACTATTGATGCAGGTTGAGGTCAAAAGTCAGACGTTCACTCTTCGACTCAGAGTTTTTTCTCCCAGAACATAAAAATCGTCGGTCTCAGAAGGGTTTGGTTCTGCAGCGGTGCTACACTTTCTGCTTTTTACTACTGTTCGTTTCACAGCCTCGGCTCGTCTGTCAGAGATCACACCTTCACACCTCTTCACATCCACTGATTCACACCCGAGCGCTGTCGACTCAAAAAAAAAAAAAAAAACACAACTCATCGACAGTCTTCACCGAGTCTGACCCCACCGCTGGGACTGAAACTACTCCTCCAAAAAAAAACATGCACTTAAACACAAACTACAGGTACTTGTACTTCATCTACTTCAGTCCTTTCTACTCCAAACGCTGCTGATTAAGACGCTGAAGAGCTCAGATGTGGTTGTTAGTTTTAATTAACTCTCAAATCTTCATCTAATTTATACTGAAGAACCCACATTTTAGTTTTACAGGTAATAATGTTCACAATCATGTCTTCGTACAGGTGAAAAAATGTTAGTTACTGCATTTTTGTGCCCTATAATTACACTGATTCACCATTTATTCACTGTAATATTTCAAAGTATATTTGTGTTTTTGGTTTTGGTTTTTTTTATGTGGAAACTTAACAAGACCTAAGAGACAAAAACATCAAGTACATAGAGCCAAAAAAAAAGCCTGTAGAGCTGCTAATTTAGCTGGTTTTTATTGTTTTGTTCAATTTTTGGTCATAGATCTAAATTTTCCACATAATTTTTTTCCTTTTATTGTTGGAATTTGTTCCAATTTTCCATTTTTGTACATGTTTTGTTCATTTTTTGTCCACATTTGTTCATTGTTGATGGTATTTGTTCATTTTTTCATCAGTTTGTTCAGTTTGTACATTTTTCCATTTGATTTGCTCTTTTTTTGGTCCATTATTTTGTTAGTTTTTTGGTTAATTTTGTTCATTTTAAAAAATTTTCTACCTATTTTGTTTATTTTTTTTAATCCACATTTGTTCATTGCTGTTGGTATTTGTTCATTTTTCCATTATTTGCTTCACTTTTTGTTGGCATTTGTTAATTTTTTTTCATTATTTTGTTCATTTTGTAAATTTTTCTGTTCGATTTGTTCTTTTTTCTTAGTTTTTTGGTTAATTTCTTCAAATTTGTTTTACTTGTTTTGTTAATTTTTTTTTTTTTGTCCAGATTTGTTAATTTTTGTTTTGTTTTTTGTTTGTTCATTGTTGTTGGTATTTGTTCATTTTCACATGATTTTGTCCATTTTTTCTACATTTTCTGTTCAATGGGTTCATTTTTACATTATTTTGTCAGTTTTTTGGTTCATTTTTTGTTCAGATTTGTTCTTTTTTTTAGTTTACAGTCATATCTTTTATTTAAAAATCCCAAAACAGGAGACGTTCCCATTTTTAGTGTCTGTTGTCAATAAGGTGAAGAATGAGGCCAGACATGAATAAAACTGAGACTTTTAGAAACAATGATGCAGTCGCCTTTATTTGGTTTTCCCTGATTCGTCAAACCCTGTCACATGACAAGTCGTCGTCCTTGGCAACATGTGGAAACTGAATTACATGCAACTCTGTCTGTTTGTTTATTTATTTATTGTATCATGGTTCTAATTATTACATTTGTATCACGTGATATTCAAGCAATTCATGACATCAGCTATCCTGATCTCTGAATGAAACATGTTAAAACTAGTATAATTATCCCTGAAACGTCACTAAAATGCTCATATGGACAAAGATAGTTTTGAGTGATAAATAAACTAATGTAGCGATTAGCATTTAGTAGATAATGGTAATTACTTGACAATGACAATAGAACATTTGACATGTGTATCTGTATTATAACTTGGCTCCGATCGTTAATATCAGATTGGAATAATTAAATCTGATCTCAAAAAAAGAAATTGTGGCTAAAATTCTGTCGATTCATAAAACTTGGCTTAATATTCAATTCTAAAGTCATTAATACATTAATTTTTGTATTGATTTAGGTATTTATTACTTTGGCTCATCCAGGCATACAGTTATAATAAAGTTAAAAACAGTTCATTTCCAGCAGTGTTTCATTTTCTTTGGAGGTTTAGCGACGTCGACTGGCATTTTACTGTTAAACACGATTGCTGTAATATTAAAATCAACCTCTAGGTTTAGTAATATTTAGGTAATTATACTTTGAATATTGGGTAGAAAAGTAATTAAAAAAAAAAAATAAAATCTACTAAGTAGTATTAATATGATGTAATTAATAGGGCTGGGCAAGTTAATGCGTTATTACCGTGTTAATGCATTCATTAAATAACACCAACAACTTTTTTATCTCACGTTAATGCTGTTTGATTATAACTCATATTCTTCTGCCTCTGCTTGTGTGCGAATCTTTTACTGTAGACTCAGTGTAAAACTGCAACATACATACAAAATATGTCTGCGTTCTGTTCATGGCCTTAGTACATTTACATGGCATTATACATTTAAATGAATAGGAAAAAGATCACTAGCTCAATGCTAACTTCAATGGGAAAATCCATAGACACGCTAACAATTAGCATTTACAGATTAATTTAAGATTTACAACGTCTTTTTATCCAGCAACAAAGGTTCACATCAGAGATATTTGATACTATTCATTCTTACAACAACTGAACATAAAATAGTCACAGACAAACGTTTTTGGGGCCATACAAACAGAGTGAAAGAAACGTGTCTGTTACTTCCTTCTTATGTCCAAACTGATTACGAGAACACCAAAAGGACAAAACATGTTAGTGCAACTTATTCCCACCACTAGAGGGCCCCCTTTGCTTGCTTTGAACAACTGAACATCACACATTATTGGGCTTATTAGTGTTAGTACTTATTAGTGGGCTTAAGACTCCTGTCAATCACTCACAACCGGAAATAAACTGGTGTGGACATAAACATGGAGAAAAGTAGTGGTCTGTTCCATGGACATTTTCATTTTAAATGTCTTCAGATGGTGGGGGGGAGAAGGACACAGTTGTTTGGAAGCACTGACGGGGAATTATTTTTATCACCGGAGTACTTCAAGTCTGAAATATCATGGCAATACATGCTGTTGATGCCCTCCCCCCAAATATAACTATGCGATTAATTGTGATTAATCACAAAAATCTGCATGATTAATTGTGATTAAAATTTTAATCGCTGCCCAGCAGTAGTAATAATAGAAATTGCAATATTTGTTTCAGCTGATATTCCATTTATAAAGTCCTCATATTCAACAGTAGAACTCAGACAGGAATACTTCACACTTTCAGTACATTTTACTTCATGTTGTGTTTTCAAAGCGTGTACTAGTACTTCACCACTGCATCCTCATCATCCTCAAATTCTTCCACAGCAACAGTGCACAGAGCCTTCCTATTGGCAGTCAGGTGTCTGTTAAAAATCCTGGAACTTAGTTTAGGTCAACCGTTCTAAATCAGGCGTAACCATGGCAACAGGACTGATGCTTCAGGTGTCCTCCTCCTCTGTTCCCTCCTGACATCCTGAATATTCAGCACTTTACTTTGGTAATCGCAGCAGTTTGTACTTCAACGGGCTTTTGTTCCCGTCACCCCCCCCCACACACACCCCCCTCCTCCTGCCCTCCCTCCCCCATCACTCCCCCCCATCACTCCCCCCCCCCCTCCATCCCACCCTCTCTCTCTCTTTTCTTAATTTTCTCATGGGTCCTCTCGTCGTTCGCCCCTCCCTCCCTCTCTGTATGTAAATGAAGGACAGGCTGCTTTCAACACGTCGAGGTGATGATTACAGGCTGCCTTACCTCAGGCAGACACACACACACACACACACACACACACACACACACACACACACATTATCTCTGCGGTTTGCTGCTGCTGACTCCCTCTCCCTTCAAAGTGTCGACACATTCAGTGTGTTCAGTTAAATTTCCTCCCTTTGTTCGTCTCTTCTCCCTCGGTGCGTGTTTGTTCTCGTCCTACTTTCCCCTCTCTCTGCTGAGGAGCCGCTGAGCAAGGCAGCCCCGTGGAGGACAGACGCTAAACTGACCTGAAAACAGCAGGTGAGCGCCATAAACCAGAAGGCAGCCAGCCACTGACATACAATGACCTCTACGTACCCAAAAAACACAGGAAAACAGGAGCCGTCACAGCTTCGAGTTCGACTGAAAATATCACAGAGAACTGATTTAAAACACACTAGGGCAGGGGTGTCCAACGGGGGGCCCGGGGGCCAAAACCGGACCGCCAAAGGGTCCAATCAGGCCGGATGACGATGGATTTGGGGAGTCGATGGTGTAGAACTGGTTTTAGTTCAGGTTCCACTTACAGACCAATGTAATAATAACGTAATAACCTGGAAATAATGAAACAACACATTTTCTTCTTGGTTTAATGCACAGGTGTCAAACATGTGGCCCGGGGGCCAAATGCGGCCTGCCAAAGGGTCCAGTCTGGCCTGTGGGATGAATTTATGAAATGCAATAGTGATGTGATGTTCACGAACGAATCGAATCTTTTGAATGGCTCTTTGAAATGAACGATGGGAACTGAATCTTTGTAAAGAGCCGTTCATTTTTTAATTTTTTTTTTTAAGGAGGGATTGTTTTCTAGGTATTTAAGTAGTGTAATCGCAGTGATTGATCACTGTTGTGTTTTGTGCAATTTTTTCCGTATGTTTACACACATTTCTTGTTCTTGTTTTGAGGAGAATAAAATGTTATTTTATAAGAAAATGTTTTATTTTCTTCTTCATTTTTAGGCTACAGACTAGTCCACATAATGTACTGTGATGTTTTTGGTCAAATTCCAGCTTTAGTCTAATGTCACCTCTCATGTCATGGATTTAGCCCACACATTTGAACTAACTATTTTTTTTACAGTAAGATAATATTTACTGCTGCACCAATTAAACACCTTTAAAATGTAATATCGATCATCACATGTAGCCTATTTAGTCATTAAAACACTGGTGTTTCAAAATAATGCAAAAAACATAAAAGAGCCAGTCTTTAGAACGGCTCTTTTCAGTGAACGGCTCCTGATTGAACGGCTCCCTTCAAAGAGACAAAAGTCCCATCACGGAAATGCAAAAATTACACTAAAGACATGAACAATCAATGGTGTCAAAATCCTTTTAATTCAGGTTCCACATACAGACACATACAGTCCAATTAGATTTTCAGTGGGTCAGAACCAGTAAAATATTATCACAATAACCTATAAATAATGACAGCCCCACATTTTCTCTTTGTTTTTTTGGTGTAAAAAAGTAAAATTACATGAAAATGTTTGCATTACCAAACTATACTTTTACAAAAAATGTGAATAACTTGAACAAATATGAACAAACGGAAATGTCTTAAGAAAAGTAAATGCAATTTTTTCAATATTCTGCCTGATGTTAAATATTTTGTGTATTTGTAATTGTAATATAAGTTGTAACACACGTGTAAATGATAAACTGATGAACAGAGGCAGAATATTGTTTAGAATGTCTGAAAATGCCTCTGTGTGAAAAGAATAATATGTGAATTTCTGTTTTCCCACCATGAACAGTGCATTTGGAAAGATGCATTTTGCTGCTTATGAATGCAGAACGCTGGTATGGGTTTAGTGTATGTAATAAATAGAATGGGATTTCAGACAGACTGAGGGATTTTCCATTTGGATTGTTTTGTCTGTTATTGGACTGGCAGCACCACAACTTTTATTTTACACTAAAGAGTTCATAAAAACCTCCAAACAGCAGAGACGGATTTCCATTTATTTGGGACTTTTTCAGACGTCATTATTAACACTATAGATAATTATTTGTGGTCTTTAATTAATTATTAACACCTGAGTTTATTAGGTAATTTAATAAAAGAGCACATGTGGTGATGCTGTAGTATTGAAAACAGAATTCAAACTCAAAGTTTTTCCAACATTTGATTTGTCTCATGCACTGAGAAAGAAGTAATACTACATACCTTCAACGTTTAATAACCTTGTATCAACAAATAATGTAATAAAGGCTAATAACATAATAATTTTGGTGATTTTAAATGTAATAAAGGCCAGTAATATAATAATTTTGGTCATTTTAAATGTAATAAAGGCCAGTAATATAATAATGTTGGTCATTTTAAATGTAATAAAGCCAATAACGTAATAATTTTGGTCATTTTAAATGTGATAAAGGCCAATAATGTAATAACTTTGGTGATTTTAAATGTAATAAAGGCCAATAATATATTAACTTTGGTCATTTTAAATGTAATAAAGGTCAATAATGTAATAATTTTGGTCATTTTAAATGTGATAAAGGCTAATAACGTCATAATTTTGGTCATTTTAAATGTAATGAAGCCAATTACGTATTAACTTTGGTCATTTTAAATGTAATAAAGGCCAATAATGTAATAATTTTGGTCATTTTAAATGTGATAAAGGCTAATAACGTCATAATTTTGGTCATTTTAAATGTAATGAAGCCAATTACGTATTAACTTTGGTCATTTTAAATGTAATAAAGGCCAATAATGTAATAATTTTGGTCACTTTAAATGTGATAAAGGCCAATAACGTAATAAATTTGGTCATTTTAAATGTAATAAAGGTCAATAATGTGATAACTTTGGTCATTTTAAAAGTAATAAAGCCATAAAACTATAATTAAGGACAGTGAGAGCTACATTGGATGAATCCTTGATGAGTGATTATCATGACGATTACTATTTTGATGAGTAAACTGCACAAAAACTGCAAAAAAAAAGTTTTATTTTCAGAAAACGCAGTCTTATTTATATATTATTACATTATCAGCTGCAGTTTTTACATTTCCAAAATATTTCATTCAATGCCAGGCCAATAACGTAATAACTCAAAACCTGTATCACATTAAGTTATTTATATTTTCATTTATTACAATTTAAAATGGCCAAAATGTTTACGTTATTGGCCATTATTAGGTTATTGTTTGATAAGAAACCTTAAAATGATGGTTATTTCAGTGTCATGGTCATACGATAGCTCTGCCTTGAAGGATCACTTTTACCAATTTTTAACCTGTTTTTACGGACATCTCTTACCTTTTTATCGTATGAATTTTAACTGTATATCCCTGGGCTTTTATAATTCAAGTGTTTTTAGTAATCGAGCGTCTGTATTTTACGATCGCCGAGTAAGAAACCGGGTACACATTGGCGCCAAATTCACATCTGGAGAGCCTGGTCTTCCACTACCAAAGCTACAATGCCAACAACACCTCACGATGACAGTGAGCCTCTAAAAAGAGCGAATAAGAAAATAGCAGACCTGAAGGAAGATATCCATCGTCTGTTGGAGGAACTGCGAAGGAAGGAGTCCCTCCTGTCCAGCTTCACAGCTCGTTTTCCTCGGCTGTCCGGCTTCATGGTTGCAGAGCACTCTAAAAAGTTCGCAACAACATTGAGTGCAAGCCTTCAGGATACAATCCCTTGGGACCCTCTGACTTTCCGGCAGCCCTCCTGTTCAACCCCAAACCGTGGGTCATCCTGGGCTGAGGTGGTGGTCCGCGGCCGCAACCGGAGCGCTGATGGTGCCGCCGTTCCCCCTCAGCTAAGCCTCTCCAACCGCTTTGCTGTCCTGGATGATGACAACCCGGCTCACCCAGCTGATCCTCCCGCTCCTCTCCCATCCACAGACCGGGACACTTCTCCGCCGCCGGCTCACGCCAATACATCCACACTGCCGGTGGTGGATACCGCCTGTGGTGGCCGATCGGCAGAGGGTCCCACTGACAGGCCAACCCAACGTCCTTCCAAACGGACCACAACCTCCTCCATCCGGCACAGGACCCTGGAGGAGCCTGAGCTCCGACGCTCCGGTGGGCTTCCTCGTCCGGACAAGTCCGGTATTCCAGCCAGCCCGGCCCAACGTCCTCCCCCCCGGACCTCGACCTCCTCCACCCGGCGCAGGATCCTGAAGGAGGCCGTGCTCCGACACTCCGGTGGGCTTCCTCGTTCAGATAAGACCGGGAACCCTCCCTGTCCTGATGCCGTGAGTCTCCCTCACTCCCCTGCCGGACCACATAGTCCAGCCGGCTCACCCACAAACCGTGAGTACCACTATTCCATGTCCCCTCGTCCTCTGTTTGAGCCCTCCACTCTGATCGTGGGTGACAGTATCATCAGACACATTCGTTTCGCCAACTCCATCACACGCTGTTTTCCTGGAGCCACAGCCGCACACATACTGGACAAACTACCGGACCTGTTACCGTCACTTCCATCCTCCGTAAAACGCATTATAGTTCACGTTGGCTGCAATGACACAGCTCGTCGGCAGTCCGAGCTGACAAAAACTGATTTTAAGACGCTTTTTAGTTTCCTGCAGAGCTGTGGCAGGTCAGTTTTTATCAGTGGTCCAATACCAACACTGTCTCGCAGCGCGGAGCGTTTCAGCAGACTCCTCAGCCTGAACACCTGGCTCCAGCTGACCTGCCGCACTTATGACTTTGGTTTTATCGACAATTTTAACCTCTTCTGGAACCGCCCCTCCTTTTACAGAGCCGATGGCGTCCACCCAAACAAACTGGGCAGCTCTACACTAGCTGGAAACATTCAGTACACTTTACACTCTGCCCCACGTGACTGACTGTTTACACCACACACCCCTACACCTGTGTTTCCCCCCTCACCCACTAAAACAGCTCACAGCTCCCCCCTTTGGTCACACAGCACACTCCCTGCAATACCACACCCCGCCAGTCACATCCCGGTTTGGACAACACACAGACTCCTCAGACACCCACCAAAAGTACCCCACTCAATGGACCCAGACAACCTCATCACTCTCACAGTCAATAACTCCAAAGCAACCACACCCCCAACCAACAACTCATCTGCAGCCTTCAGTATGGCACTTCTAAATGTCCGCTCTCTTTCAAATAAGGCTTTTATTGTTAATGACTTGATTTTAGATCATCGGATTGATTGTTTATTCTTAACAGAGACATGGCTGAGCACGGATGCACCAGCAGTTCTCACCGAGGCCTCCCCACCAAATTTTAACTTTGTATTTTCTATTAGAAAGGGCAAGAAAGGTGGTGGTACTGCCTCAATCACATCTGATGCCCTTTTTACCAAGCAAATTTCGTTTGATCAGTACCCCACCTTTGAGCACCATGCCTTTGTTTTTAATAACCCTGCAATTATCTGCGTCACTGTTTACAGACCACCAAAACAGTGTGCAGCTTTTATTGATGAGTTTTCAGAGTTTTTATCAATAATCCACACCTCTTACAATATGATGTTAATTTCCGGTGATTTTAATCTGCACATTGATAATGAGTCCGATAAGTTATCCAAAGATTTTATGAACTTACTGAATTCCATGGACTTTACCCAACACGTCATGCAGCCAACTCACAACAGGGGACACACTCTGGACCTTGTCATTAGCCATGGTCTGTCCACGAGTGTGTCCTCTGTTGTTGATTTGGCTGTATCTGACCACTACTGTGTGTTTTTTAGCATCACCGGTTTTAACAAAAGGGAGACCTCGGTGAGGACTGTGAGGAGGCGCTGTCTGACTCCTGATGTGGCTGCAAATTTTATTGAAGTTTTACAAAAATACCCTCCAGTTCCTTTATCTGCATCCTGTGATTTTATTGTTGAAAATTTTAATAACAAACTTAAGTCAAGCCTCAATTCTGTAGCTCCACTGATTACAAAAAAGGTGAAAATAAAGCCTGCACCTCCATGGAGAAATGAGGAAACACGAACGTTGAAAAGAAAATGCAGGATGGCGGAAAGAAAATGGAGGAAGAACAAAATAACAATAAACCATCAGTTATTCTTGGAACAACTTCAAATATACAACAAGGCAGTCAGACAGGCAAGAAACACATACTTCGCCAATATAATTTCCTCACATAAAAATAATTCCAAACTCCTTTTCTCCACCATTGATCATTTAATTAATCCAGATATCACCAGACACTCTGCCACAACTGACTCCTTGTGTGATAGTTTTGCAGACCACTTCAGGAGCAAAATTGATTTTATCAGATCTAGTATTTTACCTGTTCAAGGAACCATTTTTAATAAGACTGAGGGTCTACTTTTACCTGATGAAACACTGGACAGTTTTGCCCTGATTGATGCTCAGACACTTGTAGAGTTTTTCTCCCAAGTAAACCCAACCAACTGCCTTTTAGACCCAATTCCCACATCGCTTTTTAAGTTATTTTATGGATCCTTTGAAAGCGAGCTTTTAAACATTGTTAATTGCTCTCTTCAGACGGGCACCTTTCCTGCTGCCTTTAAAACGGCGGTGGTGAGGCCCCTTCTGAAGAAGAGCAACCTGGACCCAGACAATTTTAATAATTACAGACCCATATCCAACTTACCTTTTTAAGCAAAATTATAGAGAAGTGTTTTCAATCAATTGAATGACTTTTTAAATAAAATACCATTTTAGAAAAATATCAGTCTGGTTTTAGGATTAATCACAGTACAGAGACAGCTCTTTTAAAGATAGTCAATGATCTCAGGTGCAACTTGGACTCACACAAGATCTCAGTCCTGGTGCTACTGGATCTGAGCGCTGCTTTTGACACAGTAGATCACCCAATTCTGTTAAACAGACTGAGACACCTGGTGGGCCTCTCTGGTACTGTTTTTAACTGGTTTCAATCCTATCTCACAGACAGGAAATTTTTGGTAAGTATGGATACATGCTCTTCAGCGATCCATGAAATTAGATGTGGTGTGCCCCAAGGATCAATCTTAGGCCCCATACTTTTTAATTTATATATGCTCCCACTTGGGGATATCATCAGGAGACATGGCATCAACTTTCACAGCTATGCTGATGACACACAGCTGTATATTGCCATGTCTCCTGAAGACACTCGGCCAGTTGATGCCCTTTTTAACTGTATTTTAAATATTAAAACCCTGGATGGCAGAAAACTTCTTACAGCTCAACCAGGGCAAACTGAAGTTTTAGTTATCGGTCCTGAGGCTACGAGAGAGAAATACTTACCAAAATTACAAGCATACTCTTTCAACCCATCGGTACAAGTAAAAACCTGGGCGTTATCTTTGACTCTGAGCTCACTTTCATCCCACACATTAAATCTATTGTAAAACAGGTTTTTACCATCTTAAGAACATAGCCAGAGTCCGTCCAGTTCTCTCTCGAGCCAACACGGAGATGCTGATGCATGCTTTTATTTCCAGTAGGATTGACTACTGTAATGCCCTGCTTTCTGGTCTTCCCAAAGACAGAATCTCACAACTCCAACTTCTCCAAAATTCAGCCGCTCGAGTGCTGACGAAGACCAGAAGGCGGGCTCACATTACACCGGTTTTAAAATCACTGCATTGGCTCCCCGTGTGTTTCAGGATTGATTTTAAGGTCCTTTTAATAGTCTTTAAATGTCTTAATGGTCTTGCGCCTTCTTATCTTTTAGACTTGCTTTTACCCTATGAACCCTCGCGGACCCTGAGGTCCTCTGGCACTGGCCTTTTAACAGTTCCAAAAGCCAATACAAAAACCCATGGAGAGGCAGCTTTTCAGCATTATGCTCCTCGCCTCTGGAACAGCCTGCCAGGGAACCTCAGGCCGCAGAGAATGTAGAAATTTTTAAAACCAGGCTCAAGACCCACCTTTTAATTTGGCTTTTAACTGATGCTTCTGTTTTATCTACGCAAAGGTTTTATAGTTATATTTAATATATATATCTTAAGATTCTTTTAACCAGTGCTTCTGTTTTATCATTTAATGTTTAATATTTTTATTATTTTCATATATGTCTTCAATTTAGCTTCTTTTAATCAGTTCTTTTATATCTTTTTAATGTTTCTTATCCTCCGGTGTTTCATCAGAGGGAGCCCTCCATGCCGGGGGCGGCTGTGGACTCCGGGGGCTGTGGCACCTTCTCTCACTGGGTCCGCCTCCTTTCTGGTGGTGTGGGGGTCCCAGTTGGCCCTCTCCCACTAGTTGGGATGCGGGGCTGGGTTGCTGGTGCCTGGTTCGCCGGGGTCGCGGCTGCCTCCTGGTGCGGATGGCTCCCTGAGACAGCGCCGCCTAAATTGATCTTTTACCTTTACTTGTACATTTTTGTTCTGGTCTACCCCGTGCTCAGTCAGTCTTCTTAAGTATGTGTGAGCTTGTGGGTTTGCATGTATATGTGTGTGTGTGTGTGTGTGTGTGTGCGGGTGAGTGGGTGGGTGTGGGTGGGGGGCGGTACTGATTTTTAAACTGATATGTAAAGCACTTTGTGCTACAGTTTTTAATGTATGAAAAGTGCTATATAAATAAAGATTATTATGGTAAAAAAAGTTAACTGGTTTGGTTACGTCATACCTTAATCAGCCTGGTTTCCCATAATGCCTTGCTGTCTAGTCTTGGTTTAGGCATTCTTGAGTAGAATAAATGTGCAATTTTGGAGGTAATATGATCATATGTAAGTCCAATATTTCTGTTGGTGAATAATGATGTGTTAAATTCAGATTAAAATACAATCTAGGACTCATTTCCTGTCAGTTTTGTCTTGGAAACTGCAGAAAAAAACTGGCAACCCTCCACGATTTCCCATTTATTTACGTCGCTAAACCTTATATTGGTCTAAATGGATGAAGACTCAGTCAGTTTTAGACTAATCCGGGTCTAATCCTGACGAGTTCCAGACAATGTGAGGTTTTTTTTTGTTTTGTTTTTTTTTTTGAGCTGAAAATATGGACGTAACAAAACAACAACAGCGCTTCTCCTGCGCTGACGGTAAAAGACCGTACATGGGAACAGAACAGACTGGATTAAAAGCAGAGGATTCATGTGCACAGCCTTTGAGCCTAAACACACTGATTACCGCTGAAGGACACACACTTGAGTCGGCTGTCTTCAGACGGCTAATTAGCAAAATACCGGTGACAAATAGAGACAATAGGTCGCCAAGCAGAGAGACGTTCTCCTGCTACCTGTACCCCTAATTACTGCTCATCATAGTGATAATAGATAATAAATACAATTTGATAGTTGTCTTGTTTCGAACCGTGCTCCAGAAAAACTCAAATAACACAGCTGTGTGTGCATTAAAGGTCCAGCGAGTAAGATTAGGCAGTGTTTTTACAGAAATGGAGTATAATAATCATGATTATGTTTACCTTAGCGTATAATCAGGCTAAAATTACATTGTACGTGTCGTTTCATCGCATTAGAATGAGCAGTTTGTGTCTCCAGAGGGAGCAGGTCGTCTACACAGAGTCTGTCAGGTCTGGACTCCAGCTCAGAACACATTTAATCTGGGTTTGACATTTAATAATCATCCCAATCAGAACACTTCATTAATCCCAGGAGGAAATGATTGTGTTAAAGTTGCTCCATTCAAGGTCGAAAGTCCTTTTCAACTACTCAAAATTCAGACTTGAAGACGTACTTGAAGGTAGATTCTGTTCATTTAAATGTTATTTGCTTTTGTCTTATTTTGCTTCATTTGTTTTATTTTGTTTCTTTCCATGTTTGAAATAAGTAAATAAATAATAACGTATGACTAGTGCACTGGCCTGTGGGGAAACTCAGGTTCTGGATTTCATCAGTAATCGCTTTTCCATTGGACATCTGTGCAAAACTTTACCGATATTTACTAAATGTCGAAAAAACAGGAGCGCGTATTGTCGGTTTTTCCATTAAATCACAAATGCGATGATTTGTTTATTTATTATCACGAAATGACACAAGAGGTCATTCCATAAACATGGTGATGAACGTAAATATGGTGTTGATTTACAGATATATTCATTATTATTAGCCCTCTATCTCGTACTAAATTTAAAATGATTGGGTTTCCTGGTGTGTCCACACATACTGCAACATGTTTCTTCTTCTTCGCTTGTTGTAACGTCCGTCAACATCTGTTTTTTTTTAATTCACCTAACTCTAGTTGCGAAAAAAGGTCTTTCCATTGCAGTTTTGCGTGATATACCATTTGCGCTACACCCCAAAAACACCTCTTGCCAGCGCAAAAACTTTTAATCGAAAAATTCAACTTTTGGCAAAATTGTTGTTTCTCCATTGGGTGAATTTTTATACACAAGTTATATTTGCGCAGTTTGAGGGTCAATGGAAAAGTGGGTAGTGTCAATAACGAGGGTGGGATCAAAAAAAAAAAAAAAAAAAGGAGGGTGGTTTTGAAATCCACATCCCGACCCTGGTCCCCCAGCAGAGATATTTGTTGTGTATTCACACATGCTGTACCACATTTGTCCAGCAGTCACCGCCAAAGCATAATGTTACTCCATTGTTCTAAGTTAGGGCAACGTGATTCTGGCCATAGCAACGTGATTATAAGGCTATTGTATTCCAAAAAGTACTAATATCTCCCAAAATATTGGTCCTATTAACTTCCGTTTTCACTAGTCTGTTCCTTGACCAGAATACATAATATGTCAAACTGAAACAGTCAGCTGTTTTTGGACTTTGTGTGATGCCTGAGACCACACACAAACACACACCAAACACACCACAAGTCGACTTCCCTTTTAAAATATAAGATTGAAAAAGCGCTAGGAAAGAAATTATCAATACAACAAAAAAGAAAAAGGAAATATAATTATGCATGCTGGGAATTAGAGTATCATCTATACGTATATCACTATAAACAGCAGGGGTGTCAAACATGTGGCCCTGGACCAAAACTGGCCCGCTACAGGTCCAATTTGGTCTGGGTAATGAATGAATGTGTGAAATGCAAAATAACATTGAAGATAAGTTTTTATCAGATTTTAATTTGTCTTTGTTTTTATGATGGTTGTATTTTGTCATTCTTAGCCTGCTGTGCACTCTGTGTTTTCACTGTTTTTACTTATTTATTTCCTTGTTTCATGACTCATGTACGGCACTTTGGCCAGCTCTAAAGTTTGTAAAGTGCTTTATAAATATAGTTGGTATGGTATGGTATATAGCAATCAAAGATGTTAAACTTGTTTTAGTTCCAAACTCCGAAGTTGTACCAATATTCTCTCTGTTACTAAAAGTTTTGTGTATTGTAGATCCACTGTGATCTGTATGTTATAATGAACATGTGTAAATGATAAACTGAGGCAGAATATTGTTAAAATTATGCTTATGTTTAAGAAATTCCAGCTTATTATGTTATTCAATTTTTCTTTCACGGATAGTTAGTAGATGTAAACATTTTTATCATGTAATTTACATTTGGAGTAAAATTACATAATGAAAAGCTTGGAGTTTCCATTATTTATAAATAATGTTTGTTTGTTTTTTTTAACTGTTCAGGCCCATTTTAGATCATATTGTTCTGTGTGTGGAACCTGAACTAAAGTGAGTTTGACACCCCTGATAAACAGAATATTAATAGAATAGAATAAAACAATGGAACATAATAATAATAATAATAATAATAATAATAATAATAATAATAATAATAATAATAAAAATACACTGAACCTTTGATAAGTGACATGGACAAGTGATGTAAAAGGCACCTAACCTCATAAATATTTACATTTATAATGCATTAATTCATTTATTATTATTATTATTATTATTATTATTTTCTTTTTTTTTAAATTTTGGTCATTTTATATATTATTAATTTATTTATATATTTATTATTCATATTATTTTATACGTTGTTGGATCTGAGTAGTGACTATAAATAACAAAGAGAGACAGGAAATAAATAAAGGCATTTTAATTATTTTTCAAGGTTTAATACTGAAGCTAATTTAATTCAATTAGTCGCCATCCACCCCCACGCCAACGAAACATTATTGGACTCTTTAAAATACACAGGTCGACTATGTGTACCGTTTTGACTAATAGACTAATCGATTATTCATGCAGATCCCTAATAGGAAATCTGCATCACAAAGCAAAGAATAAGTCGATACCGAAGCCGCTGAAATTGTCTTATGGGAGAAAAAGATGCAGATTCTTCATTTACAGGATGAATATGAGACAGAAATGAAACAAATGAACACAACATCTGAGTCAGCAAAACCAATTTAAAGATGTCACGAGTCATCGAAACTGCCATCAAAACTGAAAATCACAGAAAAATAGACACAAATCAGCTGTTTATGTTTCAGATGTATGACCATGACACCGAAACACACAAAAACTGATTATTTTATCTGTGGTCGTTATCATGTGTTTGAATCGACCTGATGTGTCACTGATTATTGACTGTTCTGTGACAATATCTGCACGTTACACGTCTGATAACTGTTCTTACAACACTGAATCTTGGGTGTAAATGTTAGCGTAGAGCCTTTATTCAAAAATTTATCTGTAGTTTTACTGAAGAGTGGAAATAAATACAACAGTCGCTTTTTCACTGGACATAAGCACAAAACTTACTGATATTTACTAGCTAAATGTCGAAAAAAACAGAAGTGCGAAATGTCGGTTTTTCCATTAAAATCACAAATGCGATGATTTATTTGTTTATTTATTAAATCTCTCTTAAAAAGTCATTTATTTCAGATTGCTTTTAATGTTTAGTTTTAATGTTTAATTGTTTTATGTTCATATACCTGCCTTTTGCACCTGCTTTTTATCTGTTTTAATGTGTCTGGTTTCTGTTTTTATCTACTGTATATAAAGTGTCTTTGAGTTCTATGACATATATAACATGCATTATTATTATTATTATTATTATTTTTATTATTATTATTATTGTGAGATGTCAATAGAAGTCATTTATTTTTATTTATTTTATTTTACCTTTATTTAACCAGGAAAACATCACTGAGATTAAGAATCTCTTTTTCAAGAGTGTCCTGGCCAAGACGGGCAGCAGTGCATTAAATAGTTACAGACAGACTTCCATTCCATAAACATGGCGTTGAACATAAATATCTGTTTTGAATCTAGAATGCTCGTTACCCCTCTATTTATCGTGCGAAATTCTAAAATGATTGGGTTTCCTGGTGTGTCCACACATACCGCGACATGTTTGTTTTAAAACTCTTCTTCTCTTGTTGTAACATCTATCAGCATCCTTTTTTTTTTTTTTGTTCATGGTGACCCTAGTTGCACAAAAAGGTCTTTCCATTGCAGTTTTGCACAATATACCAATTTCACTATGCCCCAAAAAACACCTCTTGCAAGCACAAAAAACTTTTCATTGAAAAATGAAAGTTTTGGCGAAACTGTCGTTTTTCCATAAGGCAAATTTTTATGCGCAAGTTATATTTGTGTAATTTGAGGGTCAGTGGAAAAGAGACTAATGATAGACCATTTATAAGGGCTTTTCCTTTTTGAGCATGTCAATCAATCAGACTTTATTTATATAGCACTAGATCATAACAAAAACTATCTCATGACACTTTCCATACCAAGTCGGTCGCGAACCAGACTCTATGTAATGGAACCTATTGTGTTGCTCTTCTAAGATTGTTATGATTGTTGATATTTGTATCATTATGCATGTTTTGCTTGTTCACATGTATGTTAAATTTCATTGCATGTTCAGAATAAATCACTAAATAAAAAAAAAAATAAAAAAAATAAAAATTCATTTTACATGTATGGGTCAGTGACGTGATGCTAATGTTCTGGCATTTTTATGGTTTAGGTCAATTTACAAGGGTTTCAATTTGATAATAACACCAGTGTTGGTCATAACGGCATTACTAACGCTGTTATTATTTTCCAGTAACGGGTAATCTAATGAATTACTATTTCAAAACGTTACAATGTCGTTACCGTTACCGCAGTGAAATATGGTGCGTTACTATGCACTGGATAACAGCTGTTATCCGTCCTGGCTCGCTCAGCCAGGCACGAGAGATGTGACGAGTTTTCAGTGAAGGATAAGAATCGATTCGTTTACGAGCCGTTCTTATATTCAGATTACCCACACTGCCTTCATGCTTCACCTGTGTGTCCATGAGTCTGAGTTGTCCACCGCTGCCTTCACCTGAACGACTATGACATGTCTGAGTTTGAGCTGTCCGCAGCACACGCCATGCACTTGAACGCAGCTACATGTGCAGCTAATTTAGGGGAGGAGTTATCAGTGACAGTCTGACTGACTGTATCAGGGAGGAGCAACTGAAAAAAAGTGGTGGTTGGATGGTGGAAGGAAACTGGACTGACTGACACCTGACTTATCTTGGACTTTTCTCTGTAGGACACACCTACAGTTTTCAGTCTTCTGATGCTCTGTCTCTCTTCTATCGTTAATTGCCTTTTCCTCTTTTCCATTTTTATAGGAACACTCTAACTCTTCTGCAGTCCAATCCTGTCAAATATGCTCCATCGTATGGTACCAAAGTGTGTTCAACAGTCCTTTTCTGCAGACACAGGGGGTGGAAGGAATTCACAAACGTTGGAACACCTGAGGAACTGGTAGCACCAACTTTTGAGGCTTGATCAACCTCCATTGCTGCAGAACTGCTTTAAGTTGTTACACCATTTCTTGTTTGCCTTTTGTATAATTCTGAATGTACATTATTTTCAGTTTTGTTTAACCTTACCTTTTTTTTTTTTGTTTTTTTTACCTCTGGCAGTTCACCACTTATGCTTGTTACCATTTCAAGCTGTTCGTTGGACTGGAACTGCTTGAATTTCAATACAAAACTGGAAAAAACTGGGGTGTTCTAAAACTTTTGACTGGTAGTGTGTGTCGTGAGATTTTAAGCTGTCCCGAACTGACCTGAGTTTAACGTCCTAATCTGACCTACTAGGATTCGAACTGATGTTGTCAACAATTTCGATAAAAACAACCATCCATTAAGCTAAAGTTACATTTCATTTTACCTCGACACTTTACTTAGTTTGATTGAATTAGACAATAATCAGTAACATAAAAAAATAAAATAAAAATAAATTTTAAAAAATTTACCATGTTTGGTCTGGCAGGAAGATGTTGGCAGAGAACTAAACTTTAAGGAAATATTGATGTTAGAAACTATATGGACAAAAGTGTTGGGACACATCTTGTCTACAGATCTTCTGTTCATGATTGATTTGAGATAAAAACACCAATATATCCTTAAAGTTTAATGGGAGATTTTTCTTCCTTAGTGAAATAAATTCTGTTTTTAATGGCAGAGGAAACCATAGAAACCAACTGGGACTTAAACCCAGCTCCTTCGTGCTGTGTTGTGAAGCGCTAACCGCTACGCCGCCGCGCCCCCAAGTTAGCTCGAGCTGTGATTTTTAGCATGAGTTGGGTTTCTATAGTTTGTCATTTTTAAAGTGAATCCTAAGGGGAAATAAACCTCTACATGGTCTGGCACTACTTCACAGAATAAACAAACAGCAGATTTTAATCCCATAAACAGTCTAAGTGTTGGCCTGTTGGGTTTTCTGGAGCGGTAGGTCTGAGGACTGCTCACCCAACTCCACCTGTCTGTCTGTCTGTCTGTCTGTCTGTGTGTTTGTTTGTGTTGTCTCCTTCCTGTTCTTTCTTTGTTTATTTTGTTCTTTTTGTTACTTTTCTTTGTCTTTTTTCTGCTTCAGGATTATTTTGCCGTCTGCTCAGCTTTATTATTATTCACACACATACACACACACACACACACACTCCCCTGGTGAGCTCATGAATTTTCCGGCGCTCCGAGAGGCGAGGACGGTTTGATATCATCAAGGGTGTGACAAGCGTGACACACACACACAAACACACACACTCTTAAAATCCCAGCGGGGTTTAAAGTGTGTGTGTGTGTTATGGATGTTGTCAGCGGTTCTGACAAAATATCATTTCCCGTTTTTTTTTTTTTGCCCCCCGTGTGTCGGAGTGTGTGTGTTGTTGTGTATGAGTGAGTCACTGTACGACTACAGAGGTGACTGTAAACCTTCATCATCATCATCATCATCATCATCATCATCATCATATCACCGTCCCCACAGGAAGTCAATTTGTCACCGTGGTGACGCAGCTCGTCGCCGCGAGGCCAAATAAACTGTTTAAAACACAAACGCCACATCCTTCTCCATTATTGGTGGTTGCCATGGAGACGGTGAGGCGTGGCAGCGGGATATTAATTGGCTGTCATTCATGATGGGGGCGGGGCCAAAGGGAGATGCTGTTATCCATATGTTTTGTGCAGTGAGGACATTGTCACAGAGCATGTTCAACATCTGTCTGCATCCAAAGGGAGTTTACACATAGACACGCCCCCAAAACTCCATATATGGGCAACAACATCCAGGAAATACATATAAATATAATTTTACATGTATGGGTCAGTGACGTCATGCTAATATTATGGCATTTTTATGGTTTAGGTCAATTTACAAAGGTTCCAATTTGACAATAAACACAATGCTTTCACATACATATGGTTTTTGAGGATTTAGTCTAAATATTTCTACTTTTATTCAATTTTGAGAGGGAAAAAATTTTTATGAAACGGTTGAACCTCTGTAAAAAATGACAATGTCAGTGACATATGCTGTTTGATTTGGTGTAACTTTACATTAGAACTGTTTAATCATAAACATAAGTCACATCAACTTAATAGCTACTAAATTTAGCAGTTTTACCATTGCACATTTTCATCATCATCTGTCTGCATCCAAAGGGAGTTTACACATAGACACGCCCCCAAAACTCCATATAAGGGCAGCAACATCCAGGAAATACGTACAGTATCTTTAGCTTAAAAAAAAGATATAAAGAATTGATTCTTGAGAGGTGCAGTATTTAATAATGACAATGAGGCCTGTTTGTTTATGGATGATGTTGTATTGATAAATATGCTGTAATTATTCTTCTTAATATGCTGTAATTATGGAAGAAAACTGTTGAATTGTTGAGTCTGTTTGTATGACTGGACTGCCATGAACATTTTGTTGTGTATAATTCAGTTACTGCATTATGTATTTGTTGTGGTTCGATGCTAAAATTAGGAAAATTGTATTGTTTGATTCTTGTATTAAGTTAGTGATGAAGGTTAAAAGCACTGAGGGGTCGGATTAAATAAATTTAAAGTTCTTCCTACTCCTTTTGCAGAATTCAGACTTGTATGTGCTTGAAGATAGATTCTGTTCATTTAAATGTTATTTTGTTTTTGTCTTAATTTGCTTCGTTTTGTTTTTATTTTGTTTCTTTGCATGTTCAAAATAAATAAATAAATAAATAAAATCTTATACCAGGTCATAAATCATCTCTAACAACAAATAACCGACAAGATTTATCAAACGAGGCAACTTTCCGCTCAGTTTAGGATCACGGTGTCGTTTCATACATTCACACCTTGTTTCAGTTGGATTAAGATTATAAGAGTCGTCATCCTGAGCTGTAGCCGGTGCACGATGAGGGAAATCTGCCACATTTTTTCCCATTATTCTGCTGATGTTATCAATGAACCACACAGTCAGCAACAAACTGACACCAATTTATCCAAGGGCAGCTGTTTCCACCTGCAGACAATGAATACAGGGCACGAGTAAACACAATGTATTATTATTATTATGATAATTCTTATTATTATTCACATTTCAAGCAGCGTTTTGCAGTGTGTCAGTAATGATGGTGTTCAGCTCCTCTTCTTCTCCATTTTCCAAATCATCAAAACACAAATGAAGTGAAGCTTGTGAAACTGGAATAAATAACACGTTTGCAGCCACTGGATTAAACATTGCGGGTAAATGTACACGCTGTGTGTGTTCCACCAATCAGTGTTCTTCAGTACGCAACCCCGCCCCCAAACATTCAAGGGGGAATCTGAAAAGTCTGATCCCCCGACTAGGAACTTTAATTAGGGAACGTTTGGGTTAAGGGAAAGTTTTTTTTACTGGGTAATTTCAGTGTAAACACCTTAAAATAAAAATTCCTGTGGTGTTAAAGGGGCTAATATGTTATGTGCTAATGCTAATGCTAGGTGCTGTTAATGTTGATCTTTGATTGGATTATGCTCCACTTTTCCATACTTTTTCTGATTCATTTGCTTTATAAAGTTCTTAAATCTTCCTGTTTTTAATTTTTATTTCCTTCTTCATGTTTCCCAGTGCTGAGGATCTTTGTGTATTTTTTACTCGGCTGTAAATGAGGCCTCTACCTCAGCGTATTCATCACTTTAAATGAAGTCCAATCCCCCCTAATAGGAGCTTTAATTACGGAAAGTTTGGGTAATGGGGGAGTTTTTTTCCAGGTAATTTCAGTGTAAACACGCTAAAGTAAAAATGCCTGGGGTGTTAAAGGGGCTGATGTGTTGCGCTAAAGCTAATGCTAGGTGCTGTTAATGTGGATCTTTGATTGGATTACGCTCTACTTTTCCACTTTTCCATACTTCTTTTGATTAATTTATAATGTTTCATTCCCTCCTGAATCTTCCTGTTTATTATTTTTATTTGCCAATGGATTAAACATTGTGGGTAAATGTACACACTGCGTTTGTTCCACCTATCAGTGTTCTTCAGTACGCAGCCCCGCCCCCAAGAATTCAAGGGGGAATCTGAAAAGTCTGATCCCCCTACAAGGAATTTTAATTAGGGAATGTTTGGGTAAAGGGAAAGTTTTTACCAGGTAATTTCAGTGTAAACACGCTAAAGTAAAAATGCCTGTGGTGTTAAAGAGGCTATTATGTTATGTGCTAATGCTAACACTAGGTGTTATTAATGTGCATCTTTGATGGGATTACACTCCACTTTTCTATATTTCTTTTTATCCATTTGCTTCATAAAGTTTCACTCCTTTCTAAATCTTCCTGTTTATTTTATTTTTTTCCTTCTTCGTGTTTCCCAGCGCTGTGGATCTTTGAGTATTTTTTACTCGGCTGTAAATGAGGCCTCTACCTCATCATATTCTTTACTTAATAAAGTCCGATCCTCCTACTAGGAACTTTATTCAGGGAACGGTTTTAGTTTTTTACCAGGTAATTTCAGTGTAAACACACTAAAATAAAATGCCTGTGGTGTTAAAGAGGCTAATGTGTTACATGCTAATGCTAATGCTAACACTAGGTGCTTGTTAATGTGGATCTGTGATGGATTATACTCCACTTTTCCATACTTCTTTGATTGATTTGCTTTATAAAGTTCCTAAATCTTCCTGTTTATAATTTTCATTTCCTTCTTCGTTTTTCTGTGCATCGTTGTGTACTCTTTACTTCGGCTGTAAATGAGGCCTCCACCTCAGCGTAGTCCTCGCTTTAAATAAAGACTGAACTGAACAGACGTGTACTTTCTTTTTCCTTTTGGTCACAGAAACGGAAAGTTTTTCTGAAAATAAAACCGTAGATGTGTAATCTCTTCTTCCTCTGCTGGTAAAAATAAGGCGTGTGTTAATTCTTTCAGATATTTTTGTTTCCGTGCTGGAGGCAGAACAGAGGCTCGGCTGTTAATCTGCTGTTATTCAGGTTATTCTTCTGATCTTCTGTCCTGGATTAAACGGAGCGAAATCTCTAATTCTTCTTATTCTGATCTGATCCCGCTGTCAAACGCAGCTCTGTGTGTTTACATCCTGCTGACTAATACAAACACACTTTAATCCAGATTAGAGCCACTGAGCAGGAATAGCAGCGACCACGCGACGATGAGGAGGATGAGGATGATGATGATGATTGTGTGACAGCACAGTCGCTTCCAGTGTGAGGAGATAGAAGAATTAGGTCCATTCAGCCAGATCAGATCAGAACACAACGGCCCCAGAATAAACCGGCCCGGCGCTGCAGAGGAAGTAAAAGTTCACAAACAGCAACAGGCCTGGACGTTTTACTGACGTCTGGCCTGATTCTGTCTGTTCTGAGGCTGAGATCATCCACAGACAGACAGACAGACAGACAGGCAGACAGGCAGACAGACAGACAGACAGGCAGACAGACAGGCAGACAGACAGACAGACAGACAGACAGGCAGGCAGACAGACAGACAGACAGACAGGCAGACAGACAGGCAGACAGACAGGCAGCAGACAGACAGGCAGACAGACACAGACAGACAGGCAGGCAGACCAGACAGACAGACAGACAGACAGACAGACAGACAGGCAGGCAGACAGACAGACAGGCAGGCAGACAGACAGGCAGACAGACAGACAGACAGACAGACAGGCAGACAGACAGACAGACAGACAGACAGACAGACAGACAGGCAGACAGACAGGCAGACAGACGACATCAGGCGGCAGCATACAGACAGACGATAAACAGACAGACGACAGATAAACAGACAGGCAGACAGACAGGCAGACAGGCAGACAGACAGACAGGACAGATAAACAGACAGACAGACAGATAAACAGACAGACAGACAGACAGGCAGACAGACAGACAGACAGACAGATAAACAGACAGACAGATAACAGACAGACAGACAGACAGACAGACAGACAGACAGACAGAGCTGCTTCTCTCTGATCGGACACTTTTCATTAGTCCTGCGTTAAGGCCTTTAGATTTAAGGTTCAAGGACTTTTTTTTGATGTATTTTTAGTGTTAGTTTTCAGAGGTGTGTGAGGAACAGAATGTATGATGTCAGATGTGATCTAACTCCTATGATGTGTCTGCAGATGTGACGATTCATCATTGTTGATGTTTTCAAGTGTATACTGAATATGAAGAGTGGACGGAAGAACAGAGGAGTCCCTGATGAGTGGAAGAAAGGATGGGCTTTATGATGAACTGGTAACATTATGGATGGATGGATGGATGGATGGATGGATGGACGGGTGGATGGATGGGTGGATGGACGGGTGGGTGGATGGATGGAGGGATGGATGGATGCCAGTACTTGTCCATCCTCATGTTGTCTTGTTGGAGGTGGAGGTGACCATGTCCATGTGTTAAACTGTGACATCACTTCCTGTTTCCAGTCGACTCCTGCTCATTCGTCTGTATTCAGTCTGCTGTCGTTACTGATTCTGTATTTACTGAACTCTACTGTTACTGTTACTACTTGACTACTGAGACTATTCACTGTACTATCAGGTACTTTTACTGTAACTTTTATGTATTGTACTGTACTTTTATGTATTTCTACTGTACTCATATATTTCTACTGTACTTTTACACATTTCTACTGTACGTTTATATATTTCTACTGTACTCATGTTTTTCTACTGTATTTTATGTATTTCTACTGTACTTTTATACATTTCTACTGTACACTTAGGTATTTCTACTGTACTCTATATTTCTACTGTACTCTTAGGTATTTCTACTGTACTTTTATGTATTTCTATTGTACTCATGTATTTCTACTGTACCTTTAGATATTTCTACTGTACACAGATGTGTATTTCTACTGTACCTTTATATATTTCTACTGTACTCTTATGTATTTCTACTGTACTTTTATATATTTCTACTGTACACTTATGTATTTCTACTGTACTCTTATGTAGTTTCTACTGTGACTTTTATGTATTTGTATTGTACTCATGTATTTCTACTGTACTTTTATATTTCTACTGTACTCTTATATATTTCTATTGTACGTTTATGTATTTCTACTGTACTCATATATTTCTACTGTACTCTTATGTATTTCTACTGTACTTTTATATATTTCTACTGTACTCTTATGTATTTCTACTGTACTCTTATGTATTTCTACTGTACTCTTATATATTTCTATTGTACTTTTATGTATTTCTACTGTACTCATATATTTCTACTGTACTCTTAGGTTTTATACTGTACTCTTATATATTTCTACTGTACTCCTTATGTGTTTTCTACTGTACTTTTATATATTTTTACTGCGCTGCTGAAGGTCAGGCTGCAGGTTGGGTAGCAGCCCAAAACTGAATACGGATCACTGCAAACAGTAATATTATCAATACAAACTTTGATACTGAAACGTGGTAACACACACACACACACACCCATACACACACACCACCTGATGAATTAGCATCATATCATTAACGCCTATCACCTCTCTGTGCTTGTTCACACATTCCTCACATCTGTCTGTCTAGAGGGTGTGTTGTGTGTGTGTTGTGTGTTTGCATATATTATCGCCGGAGCCTCCTCTCCAATTAGCGGAGTGTGTAAGTGGTTTAGATCAGCGGGAGATCACATGACAAACGGCCAACACACACACACACACACACACCATCCACACATGACCTCTGTTAACGTGTGGTGGAAAAGGGGCTGTGGTGTTAACGTTTCAACACATTGGATTAACCCGGACGGACACACACACACACACACACACACACACACACGTTCACAACACAACACACTTAAACACACTTGAAACATGAAGGAGCGTCAACGTCCTCATCAAGTACTGAAAACCCATCAACAAGTCCAACCACCACCCAAGTATTAAAGTCATCCACTCAGGCCTTAAACCCGGCAAACAGAATATTAGAGCCCGTATTTAAGATCACACTCCGGGAAAAGGGCCGATCCACAAACACACTCCGTTAAGTCCATTCAAGCTTCACGTTAATCCCTGTCAGCTCTTTGGCAAAAAGGAAAAAATAGCCTCTTCACTGTACGTCTGACTGTACAATTCTGTACACGCGAACCATTAAGGCCCAAAAAATAAATTACATGTCTCCTCAGACCGTGAATTTACATAACGTCTACATTTTACTGAGTCGAAAAAGACGAATAAATGTAGACGATCACAGTGTCGACCACGGATAAAAACAGAATAACTAGAAATTAAAGATGAAATCAACAGCTGCTTCTGATTCTCCCAGTGAATGTTAGTGACACATTAACAGACACCTGAGACGACAAATAAAACATGTGTTCATCTTGTGGTTGTCGTTTACATGTTGTCGTGTCTTTGTTGCCTTTTCAGTGTTTTTTTGTTGCAATCTTTTACATTTTTTCTGCCCTCTTTCATCTTCTTACATCTTTTACATTGTTTTTGGCTTTGC
Organism: Sphaeramia orbicularis; assembly: GCF_902148855.1. Lineage (NCBI taxonomy): Eukaryota > Metazoa > Chordata > Actinopteri > Kurtiformes > Apogonidae > Sphaeramia > Sphaeramia orbicularis. Next base: position 5,924,845 of record NC_043963.1, read on the forward strand.
TGCGTCTTGTTGTGTTTCTTTCTTCTTGTTGCGTCTTTATGTCGTTTTTGTTTTGTTGCGTCTTTCATGTTGTTTCTAAGTTCTTTCATCTTGTTGCATCTTTTGTGTCTTATGTGTTTCGTCTTGTGTGTTGTTTTTCATCTCGTCGTGTCTTCGTTGCATCTTCATGTTTTGTTTTGTCTTTCATAATAAGTTCTTTGTTGCGTCTTTCGTATTGTTTTGTTTCGTTGTGTCCTTTCATTTTCTTTTTGTTTTGGTTCATCTTTCATTATATTTTGTTTGTTGCGTCTTTCATAATGATTTTTGTTTCATTGCATCTTTCGTATTGTTTTGTTTTGTTGTGTCTTTCAGATTGTTTTCTAAGTGTCTTTCATCTCAGTACATCTTTTACATTGTTTTTGTTTGCTTCATCTTTGTTGTGTTTCTTTCTTCTTGTTGCGTCTTTATGTCGTTTTTGTTTTGTTGCGTCTTTCATATTATTTTTGTTTCGATGTGTCTTTCATAATGTTTTTTGTTTTGTTGTGTTTTTCATATTGTTTTTGTTTTGTTGTGTCTTTCATATTCTTTTCTAAGTCTCTTTCATCTTGTTCCGTCGATAAGTGTTTTTGTTTTGTTGCGTCTTTTACATCATTTTCCTTTTGTGTCTTTTATGTCGTCTTTGTCTTGTATCTTCTAAGTCCTCTTTCATCTTGTTGCGTCTTTTACATTGCTTTTTTGTTGTCTTTCAGATTGTTTTCTAAGTGTCTTTTATCTCATTGCATCTCTTACATTGTTTTTGTTTTGTTGCGTCTTTGTTGTGTATCTTTCAACTTGTGTCTTACAAAATTTTCTTCTTGTTCCATTGTTTTATGTTGTTTTTGTTTTGTTGCATCTTCTACGTCTCTTTCATTTTGTCACATCTTTTGTCTTATGTGTTCTTCTTGTGTTGTGCCATTTACATATTGTCATGTTCTTTGTTGTGTCTTTTATGTCGGTCTTTGTTTGTTGTATCCTCTACGTCTCTTTCAACTTGTTGCGTCTTTTATACAGTTTTCTTCTTGTTGCGTCTTACATATTGTTGTCTACATCTCTTTCAATCTTCATGTACATATGCTGTTTTCCTGTTGTCATGTCTTTGTTGCCTCTTCAGTGTTTTTGTTTTGTTGTGTCTTTTACATAATTTTCCTGCTGTCTTTTATGTCATCTTGTCTTGTATCTTTTAAGTCTCTTTCATCTTGTTACGTCTTTTACATTGTTTTTGGTCGGTGTTTCTTAGATAGTTGTTGAGTTGCCGTGTCTCTCAACTTCTTTTCTTGCTACATCTTTTATATATTGTGTCTTATGGTGTCTTTCCATCTCTTTTAAAAGCCAAACCCTTTCCTTGTCCACTTCCTGTAGTCCAGGAAGAACTTCTATTTAACCCCATAAAGACCCTGAGCTACACACTGGCAGAATTTTTTTGCTTGAATTAAAGCAAAAAAAATCTTGAAGAAGCAAAACAAATCTTGAATGAAGCAAAAAAAAAAAAAAAAATCTTGAATTAAGCAAAAAAAAAAAAAAAAAAAATCCTGATCAAGCAAAAAAAAAAAAATGTTGAATTAAGCAAAAAAATCGTGATCAAGCAAAAAAAAAAAAAAAAACTTGAATTAAAAAAAAAAAAACCAAAATCTTGAATTAGAAAAAAAAATCTGCCAATGGACAAGTGAAAATTATCTTGGTAAGATTTCTTGAAATCAGATTTTCAGATCTTTTGTCTAAAAGTCGTTCTATATCTCACTGAAAAGTTCCTCTTTAGGTGATTATGTCTAAGTTTAAGGTAGATGAATAGTTTGACTAAAATGAGAAAAATACACTTGGTCAGATTCAGATTTTTTGCAGTGTGGCTGTTTTTTGGTGTTTACTGGTTAAAAACAGACTCTTATTTTTAAACCCTTTCATTGAACTACTGCCTATAAATGGGGTCGTTTCCAGAACAGTGGAGGTCGTGGGTGGTGCATCTGTCTGTACAGTCTGACCTACTGTTGTTCTGAGGACACACAGAGGGGTCATTAAAGGGTTAAAGGGTCAAGGGGGGGTTCGTTTCAACGCTAAAGGGTTAATCCTCCGAGAGCAGCGGTGACATCAGCCATTTAATCTTTCGTTTCGTTTGGTTTTTGTGTGGCAGATGAGCCGGGACGTACGTTTACCATATGGTTCATGTGACCATGATTTATCCCATCATCACCACAAAGACCCCGCCCCCACCGACCTTTGACCCTGCCGTCCTCTCCCAAGTGAGACCAGTTCTTTGTCTCATTCAGGAGAGTCTGATTATGTAAAGCTGAAATGACAGCAGGTTTTATGTCCATTTTACCTTCCTTAAATTGGATTTTCTGAGTTTATGTTGGATGTTCTCTGTGAGGTTCAGCCATGGAACAGTTACATTCAAATCACATCTCAGTCTATTTTAAGTTCATTTTAAATTTAGTCCTTAGGACATATCTGATTAAACTAATGTAAATAGTCCTCATACATACACTCTCCCACCCTTACATGCATTCATACATATTCTTTTCTTTTATTCTTTGTTTATATTTTTGTTGTACTTAGCTATTATTCGTTTATTTTTATTGATCTTTGTTTATGCTAATGTAATGAGCTGAGATTCATTTTCTAAGCTCCTAAGCATTTCTAAGATAGATAGATAGATAGATAGATAGATAGATAGATAGATAGATAGATAGATAGATAGATAGATACAATTAAAAGTAACAAAGTAAAAGACAATATACAATTGACGTGCCAGCAAATATCAGTACTACAACAACAGTAGTTTTCCGGTAACACTTCATAATAAGTACACACTATGAAGCATTAGTTAAGCATTGACAAATACTGTATTCATTATTTATAAAGCAGATTTCTGACATGAATACTCATTAATATATGGTTTATAAGCACAGTTATAAATGTTTGACTAATCATTCATAATCATAATCATTCAATCATGCAGTTTGGTTTTAATAATCCCATGTGCTGCGTCTTTCCTTTGTTAGAATAACTGACACTTTGTGCATCGTTCGGCATTGCCAACCTTTAAATCTCATTTGTAAATGCTTTATATTCATAGATCGTCCACACTTCAGATGAGCTCACACCATAGACTTAATTAATAGGTAGTAAGTGCTTTAGAACTACCAGAAATAATGAATTCCTGTATTAATAACTGTTATAGGACATCGATTGGAAAATAAATGTGCGATTAGTGTAAAATACCCACTAAAATATTCACTACCATTAGTACATGTCTGAAATAGTGTATGTTGTGAGCAGAAATGCACATCATAACTGGTTTGTAATTGATGCAATACAAATTTTTAAATGCTGAATCCATATTAATAAAGTAGGAAAATACAATCATTAAGCACATTGTAATGACTTATGAATGATGAGTATAATCACTATAACTGTGCTTATAAACCATATATTAATGAGTATTCATGTCAAGAAATATGCTTTATAAATGATGAATACAGTATTTGTTAATCCTAACTAATGTTCTTAGTAATGATGATAAAAACATTTATAACTGTGCTTATAAAACCATATACTAATGAGTATTCATGTCAGAAATATGCTTTATAAATGATGAATACAGTATTTGTTAATGCTTAACTAATGCTTCATAGTGTGTACTTATTATAAAGTGTTACCAGTTTCCTTTTCCTTTTAGTACTTTTGACCAGTAAAACTGTTGAGCACATGCCAGAGAAACACAGAAGCATCTGACCCAGCGTTTCCTCCTTCGATTTTAAATATTTCAATTCCCCTGCTGCTAAAGGTCTTGTTCTTCCTGCCCTTTTTTGTTCAGGTCTGACAGTGAGGATCTGAAGTCAGCTGATTGCACACCGCACAACACCTGCCCTTTTATGGGGTTTAGGTGGGTGTGGTCACATAGTGTAATTGGCCACACCCATCTCATTTATGACCCAGTGAGATTCAACATTCATCACATCTGGATAAGAGCAGATGTGGACGGTAAAGAACGCTCGGTACATCCAGTTTGGATTTTACCCTGACCCCTGAAGGAGAAGCAAGGGGTATTGTTGTTTTTACTTTGGTTTGTTTGTTTGTTAATACTCTAGCAGCAAAACTATTGGTTGAAATTCATGACTAAATTGGTTTTATAGATTGTCAGTGACCCAGAATAGATGGGATTACATTTGGAGAAAGATGTTAAAGTTCCAATTTGTTATGAATTTTTTACATGTTTTTTTTCTCACCATTTACTTATAATGGGCAAAATTTCAATGTCCTATTAAAAACATCAATTTTGTTTCAATTTACTTCATACTTGTCACATATAGAGAGGCAGTAATAGTGCTGACATCAGCACATATATAGACATGATGACATCAGCTGGATCGATGCCAAAATAAACTACAATAAATGAGAAGGGCGGGTTTTTTGTGCCTGGAACCACTTGGTTTTTTCTTTTTTTTTTGGTGGGGCACAGTATGCAAGTCAGTTTTCAGCTGCGTTATAACCACATATCACCACTAGGATATGACTAAAGGCACATACACCACCATTTTTTTTTTTTTTTACTTTATTTATCATGTTTTCCATAACAGTGACATTATTAAGGCATTTCTTACACAATTTGTGAACATGCACCACTATTTTAAAATATTAATTTAAATTAAAATAAGATGCGCAGTACATGTTTTCAGTTAGTGTGTTTTTAGGTGTAAACTTCATTGTTTATCCTTCAAACATGCACATTTTTCTATGATTCTATTGTTAAAGTCAAACATGCCCCTGACAAGTGTCTTTTCCACCTGATAGTATGGACGATGCATTTAGACCAGGGGTGGAGTAGGACAGGTAGATTGTAGTGGCTTTTTTTTTCTCCCATTTACTTATAATGGGCAAAGTTTCAAATATCTATAAAAATCTTCAATTTTGTTTCAATTTACTTCAAACTTGCCACTAGATAGATATATGACATCATATCACATGCTGACATCAAGGGTTATTAGCGTTAATGAAAAACGAACGAAATGACGAGAACTAAATTGTAAAACATTTTCGTTAACTGAAATAAATAAAAACTATAATTAAAAGAAAAAAACGATAACTAACTGAAACTGTATGTGTATTTTACAAAACTAACTAAAACAGATAGAAATTATGGATAAAAATTCCCTTCGTTTCATCTTGTCAACGTTGGACCTGATACGAAAGCAATTTATTTCGCTCTAGCAATTTTAGGCTAGCAGCACCATACGGTACTTCACGGTCCGTCACGGCTCGGCACTTGTGTTTCCAGTCCGTCTTCTGGGTCCCCACTCTACCTGGAAACATGGAGACTAAATTTGGGAGAAAGCAGCAGAGGTCCTGTTGGGATTTATTTGACGTTGACGGCAAAGAATATAAAAGATACGACAAAACTAAAATTATACTAAAACTAAACTAAAACTAAGCGTTAGAAAAAAATGAAAACTACACAAACTAGACAACCTGCTCTAAAAACCGAACCTAAAACTAACTGAATGTAGAGAAAAAAAAGTCAAAACTAAATAAAAACTAAACTATAATGAAAAAATCCAAAACTATTATAACCTTGGCTGACATCACTGGATCGATGCTAAAATAAGCTAAAATACATGTGAGGGGCGGGGTTTGTTGTGCCTGGAACCACTTGATATTTAGATTAATCAAAAAAATAACAGGAATTAGAAAATAAATTTGATAGATGTTGCTGCATGAGGCCCAATAAGAGGGTGTTTTTTCTTCAGTGTTCAGTAAAAACATGAACAAGAATTACAAAATCACTAAACCAACATCAGATGTTTAGTTTCATCATTTTCAGGCTTAAACGTCTCATTCTCTGATAGATTTAATGTTTGTTTTCATCGACTCTTGCTTCAGTCATTATTCCATTCACATGTTCCATATGTTGTGAACGTGCAGAAGCTTTGAACATGAGCACATCTACCCGTCACCTTCACATTTTTAATTTATGTTTTGCTGTGTTTTTTTCTGGTTGTGTATAAATGCTGATGTGGTTCAGTTCATGGTGTAATTTGTGGTGTTGATCACAGTTATCTCCTGGGCCTCGAGCTGCAAAAGTTTCAGCACCTGCTTTACATAAATGAAGGCATTTCCAGCAGAAAAGGAGCAAATTGATGCATAAAATCCACCAGAATGCAGAAAATTAAGTGTCTAATGCTCAACATTTCGCCCCCCGACGACCTATGTCCATGCTGGGCAGTGTGAGGTGGTGGATGTATTCATAAATGATGCATATTCTACATGTCTGAGCCAAGAGGATTTTTCAACTCCTCTGGAAAGTCAGGAAACCCTTTGGAGAACTGGATGAATTAGAATCTGGTCTGAGCGGAACGAGCGGCCGCAGACTTCCAGAAGTCGTAACGTGGACTCGAAGGAACCTCGTCTGTAATTAGATGATTATTGGACTCATCACATGTCATTTAGATAGTGCAGATGCCTGTTCCACCCATCTGCCCTCGAAAGACGAAGGAACCCTCTGTGTTGAAATGAACACTTATTTAAGAGGACTTGTGGTCGGTTTTAAGAACGCGTCATTAAATAAATACATGTCCCAACTTTCCTAAACCACTATTGTTGATAGATAGTGTCAGACATTTTAAGCGTTATACATTTGTGGAGGATACGATGTTTAAAAACAAAGAGTCTGAAAAGGAATAAGTGTTTCATATCAACAAATATATGAGATCAAACACACTACAAAAAAATCTAAATCTTACCAAGTGTATTTTTCTCATTTCTAGTCCAAATATCTCATCACACTTAAAATCAGACAGAATCACCTACAGATGAACTTTTCCATGAGATATAACTGATTTTTAGACAACAGATCTGGAAAATCTGATTTCAAGAAATCTTACCAAGATAATTTTGACTCATTCCATTGGCAGATTTATTTGCTTAATTCAAGATTTTTTTTTTTTTTTTTTTTTTTGCTTAATTCAAGATTTTTGGCTTTGTTCAAAAAAATTTTTGCTTAATTTGAGGATTTTTTTTTTTTTTTTGCTTCATTAAAGATTTTTTTTTTTGCTTTATTCAGACTTTTCTTGGGTAATTCAAGATTTGTTTGCTTATTCAAGATTTTTTTTTTTTGCTTATTGAGAGAGGATATTAAGAACTTATTTTAGACACAGATCTTGAAAATCTTATTTCAAGTAATCTAACAGATCATTTTCACTTGTTCCACTGGCAAATTTTTTGGCTTGATTAAAGCAAAAAACGTACTTGCAGAGGTCATAGGAGAATGTGCAGGTTTTGACACTTAAAACTGAGCCTACAGTTGTGTAGATGGATGATAAAATATCTTTGGTTTTGGCAAAAAAAAAAAACCACGAGTCAAGCATGGGGTGGGTCAGATTCTGAGGGAAGTTCAAAGATGGTTCTTGTCCTGATCGGACTAAAGATGACATATGACAAAACTGAGACAATGTGGACATGACGTAAATGTCTGTATAAACACATATTTTCTCAAACAGATATTTTCTTCCTTCACTTTTAGCAAAAAACTCTGTCCACACAACGACGCAAAAAAAAGGACTCCGATCACTGTCCCAGAGTCTGAGATAAACCACAGTTGTTGCATTGTCCAACCTGTGGACACCGTGGATATAGTGGACGTCTCAGACTGTCATGAAGATGTCGTCCAGTTGGAAACTTGTGTTCTTTTAGTGTTGGTTGTGACTGTGGAAGTGGTTTCTTTACATGATGAGGATTTGTCTATAACACCAGTCCGGTCCGGTCCGGTCCATCTCCCAAAGGTATCGTGTATGACCTCCATCTGCAGGTCATACACTGGTTCATACACCTGGACTTATGTTTCAGGTGCAGCTTCATCACATGCCATCAATTACAATCTCTACGCCTTCAATGAACACACAAATACACATAAATACACACAAAAACCCACAAACTACCAACATTTTAGCGAATTTTTTTCAAATACTTTTTTCTAAAATCTTAAACATAAATCTCAAATCTAACTTTTCAAACTTCACCCTGTTATGACTGTATACAGGTTATAACTTTACTTCAGGTCATAGATCATGATTCTACCTCCAAGTCATCATGTGACCTTTGGGTCAGATCATCCAGCCCAGGATCCAGGATCTGAGGTCCAGGACTCTGAAACCCCTGATTAACATAGACCCAACATGAATCTCAACGTTCATTTTCAAGCTTCAGCCCTGTTATAGTTTCAGTGAGTCTGCATTTTACAAGAGGTGAGAAAAATAATGATTCACACCATGAACTGTGATTACAACACAGATGATCCACATGAGACCTTTCCCAGGACCTGAAAGACTCTTAAACCACTGATTAAACCCAGAAAACAACCACATGAATCTCAAACCTTAATTTTCCACCTTCAACCCTGTTATAGTTTGGTTATAACTTCCCTTCAGGTCAAAAAATTCTGCTTCTACCTGCAAAGGTCAACAGTTGACCTTTGGCTAGGTCCCCCAAACCTCCTCCAGGACTTGAAGACCAGGACTCCTGAACCACAGATTAAACACAGGCCACAACATCTATCTCACACTTTAATTTTCAATCTTCAAACCCTGTTATAGTTTCACTTAGTCCTCATTTTACAAGAGTGAGAAAAATTAGGATTCAGACCATGAATTCTGATTATACACAGACAATCCTCATGAGACCTTTCAGTCAGATTGCCCGGACCTCCTCCAGGACCTGAAGAACCAGGACTCTTAAACCACTGATTAAACCCAGAAAAACAACCACATGAATCTCAAACCTTAAATTTCCACCTTCAACCCTGTTATAGTTTGGTTATAACTTCCCTTCAGGTCAAAAATTCTGCTTCTACCTGCAAAAGTTAACATGTGACCTTTAGCCAGGTCACCCAAACCTCCTCCAGGACCTGAAGACCAGGACTCCAGAACCACAGATTAAACACAGGTCACAATATTTATTTCACACTTTAATTTTCGAGCTTCAAACCCTGTTATAGTGTCAGTGAGTCCGCATTTTACAAGAGGTGAGAAAAATTAAGATTCAGACCATGAATTCTGATTATAACACAGAAGATCCTCATGAGACCTTTCAGTCAGATTGCCCAGACCTCCTCTAGGACCCGAAGACCAAGACTCTTAAAACCACTGATTAAACCCAGAAAACAACCACATGAATCTCAAACCTAAATTTTCCAGCTACCACCCTGTTACAGTTTGGTTATAACTTCCTTCAGGTCATGAATTCTGATTCTACCTGCAAAGGTCAACATGTGACCTTTGGCTGGGTCACCCAAACCTCCTCCAGGACCTGAAGACCAGGACTCCTGAACCACAGATTAAACACCAAACCACAATATGAATGTCAAAGCCTTGTTTTCAAGCTTCAGCCCTGTTATATGTTGGTTTATCTCACCTGCATTTTACAAGACAGTGAGAAAAATTACGATTCAGGTCAAGGATTGTGATTCTAACCCAGAGGATCCACATGAGACCTTCTGGTCAGACCACCTCCAGGACATAAAGGCCCTGCTTCCTGAAGGCCAGACTAAACCTGGACCACATGCAGCGACAGCATCATGTTCATAAATAGCGTCATTAAAAACAGTGGGATTTCCTTCAGGGCTCGATGCAACGTTCAGGGTGCCTGCGTCTCACCTGGGATCATCCAAGACCCCCCCCCCCACCACCACCACCACCGCCCAAAACCCTGGAGCTCCAGTCATATAAAGTCTTAATGCTCTGAGACCCGCTGTTAAATCTGGTTCTGATTCGGTCGCCATGACAACCAACACAAAGACGACTCAATGACAACAGCTGGACCGGGAGACGGGAAGTCAACCTCTGAACAGGAGATGGTTTTTTTCTGACTCGTCAGCAGAAAAAGAAAAAGAAAGACACATCCGGACGGACGATTCACAGGCAGAAAAGACCGATTTTCTGCTTTTTCCCTCATTTTTCTGCATTAAGGCGGAGACAGACTGGAGAGGACATGCAGGAGGAGAAACAGGAGGAGGTGCAGTTATATGGGAACAAAACAGAATGTTTTATAGCTGCCCCTCCCTGCCTCTTCTGCTGTAGTTAACAGGCGTGAATGAGCTCTATAATGTGTTTATGAGAGCCGAATTTTTACAAGATTAAAAACCGAGCTTTGAAGAGGACGAGGAGGACGGAGGAGGAGGAGTGGGGGGTGGTGGTGGGGGGTAATACACCGCAGAAACACTGTAATAACAGGCAGAGGGTGGAGGCTGATGAACTTTATCAACAAGAGGAGAGACAAAGGGAAGAGGGTGGAGAGCCTTTTGTTACGACACAAAACCACGTCTTTGACCCGAACAGAAATAAATCAGACGACAGTTTCCACCACACACGGGAAAACTGAAAACAGCTGATGTTTGGAAACCAGGTCAGACTCAGGTGAGAAGAAAACCTGGAACAGAGTTCACACCACAGATCAGCATCGGCAAAAGACAAACGCTCCAAAGATGAAAAACAAAACCAGTGCCATCTACATTGTTTATGGTTAGTTTGATGTTCAGCTCTTGGTTTTGAGTTTGAGGTTCACTGATTGACATTTAACTCATTTAAATGACTTTGACTCAGATGTTCACTTCAATAGGTCTCGTAACATCAAAAAATGATTTATTTCAGACGTGCTCGAGGCATTTTCAGTGTCATTTCTTTGAAGGATCGGGGTGGGGATGATCTGTTATCATGTTTTTTCCTGCTCCAGACTATCATTATTATAATCAGCCTTTAAAAGAGCCACGGCTGACGTCTAATTTGCACTTCCTTTATTGGATCTTTGGTGGGTTTTTTTATTAGGGCTGTCAAAATAATGAGTTACTTTTGATTAATTGATTATTGAAAAAAAAGCTAAATACATGAATAATAAATAAATAAAGAATCACATGGATTAACTGACACTTTGCTAAGCTCAGCTAAGCATGGCAGGTGTTGTTATTGTGTTTTCAGTGTTATCAGAAAAATATTCGAAAAGAAATTGACTGGAAATTTCTGTGATAAAAAAATAAAAGAGAGAGTTCACAGAAAGAACAAGAGGCATATCTTCACATACAGTGTTAGTTTTATAAAGAAAAAACACACCATAAGATGCTAACTAAGCTATGGGTGTTGGGGGGGGGGGGGGGGGGGGGGGGGTGTTAACTCTGGGTGTCACAAAATCTTGTGTCGTAAAACCTAATTTCTTTTTTCTTTTTTTTTTGGATTGTACATGTGGAGATGCACAATGAAAATAAATTTAAAAAAATAAAAATAAAAATAAATAAATAAATAAAAAAGATGTTAACTAAGCTAATGTTGGCTCATTTAGCACACAGTTGTTAGCAAACAGAGACAGTTCAGCATTTTTTATTTTGTTATTCATGTTTCCTTTACATTAGTTTGTGTGAGATTCAAGGCTGAATAAATACTGTAACTATACAATGATTTTAGACATATTTTTCACAGTTTTCTAGCAAAAACATGCTAAGTTAGCTAAGTTAGCTAATGTCTGACCTTAGAAACAAATGATTTTTTATAGATTCATTAAGATTATGAAACTAGTTCTAAAAATATAGTGCAGTTCTTTATGTCAACACCTCACTGATGATGTCCTAAACTATGGAAAATCGCTTCATAAATTCTCAAGACATTCTCAAATATTTATGCATCTATGAACGTCCTAAATTCTCAGTCAGACTGTACATGATAAGTAACACGGTCACTAATATTTAGCTGTGAGCATCAGAAAAACAGCCTCTAAAAGCCTCTAAAGCTATAATATATCTGCTGTCATACTTATAGGCTCTATCATAGATAATATAAACACTCAAAAACATAAATGTATGAATCACTGTGTATAAATGTTCAGTGTTTAATCACTTTAACCTAGTGGACAAAACTGGCAGCATAATGTTTCTAGTTGATAAATGGCAGACTTAATCATTGACACATATTAAGTGACTAATATATAAATTTTTATATCTATGAGCTCCATTAACCTGTTCTTCCACCTAATTTGTGCTAATTTTCTCCATCCACCAAGTTACACAGTTTATAACTGAAGAACCACAAGGACAAAATTAATCAATGACACCTCATTTGAAAGTAATAACCTCTAGTTTCAGATTGCCAGTTTTAGTAGGTGGCGAAAATAGAACTGGCATCAGGTTAAATTGTTGGGGTTTTTTTTCATATGAATAATTAATGATGGAATGGACTGGTCATGTGACCTCATGACACCAAAGAAAATGTGAAAAATGGTTTATTAATCCAGAAAATAATCATGTCTTCCAACACAAAATGCTGCCATTTTTCTCAAAACATCCTTTAAATTCATCCCCAAATTCTAATGTTGTACAATATGGTTGTAAAAGTTAGTAAAATCAGCATAAAAGTGTAGCCTTGTGTGTTTTTTATTACTGTCCAGTTTTAATTGTAAAGTGAATTGGGATTAGACCACATGGTGACTCTGCACCTAAAGGAAATCCGATCGACTGACTGATTGATTAATGGATTGACCATCACAACTGCCACAGAAAGGCTGATAAAGTGGAAAAATATATGTGATTTAGATCTTGGTTGATCAATAAATACACAGAGGAGATTTCAAGGTCAAAGGAGTGTGAGCTCTACCTGTCCTGGTCTCAGAAAACACGGTTATTAGCGCCTAAAACCCACCGTCAGCTGATCCAAGAGGCTCATGTGGGATTAGAAGACCCTTGATGGAGTTAGAGGTCTGGTCTTGTAGGGTCTGGTCTTGAAAGTCACTGATAAGATTTTAAAATCAATAGAAATCATGGTGGATGAACCCACTCAAGGATCCCAGAACTGGTGTTATATGATCCCAGTTTGTTGGCGATGGAGGAAAACCTGCACAGACGAAGCATCGACCGGCCTGTTTCAGTCCTCAAAAACATACAGAAGATCTGATTTTACAGATGACCTTAACCCTTTCACGCATGAACTATGACAACCTTAGTCAAGATGTTTTTTCCAGTGTTTTAATCCTCTTTAACCCGTAAAGACCCAGTGTTAATTTTGTGGCAGTTCCCAAATACATTTTTCTCTAGATCTCACCTTTCTTAAATGATTTATCACCTTTTATTAGAATCCTATCCTCTGTATTTTGAGTTTTTTCAATGAAAAACATGTATTTTCCAGTATTTAATTTATGATCATGTAGATTTTCATTAAAGCTCAGAGTAAAGTTGAGGGTTATTGTATCAGAAACAGAGAAAACTGCAGAAAAAGGGACTTTTTCAGCAAATCTATCATTAACTGAACATAAACCCAGTGTGTCCATCCACTGTCATTGATCCAACTCCATGGGTTTTACTGGTGAATCAATGTTATAGAAGATGACGGTGTTTCCACGGTAACTATGGAACCTCTGAACATCCAAATGGGTCATATCTAATGACCATGAAAAGATGAATAACTGCATTTTACACCAATTATTTACATGTATCGAATTAATGGTTCAGATGTTATTAAATATTTTAGATCAATAGATGGTTTTGGTCACCAGTTGCTGTTTGGGGTCTTTATGGGTTAAGCCTGAAAAAAAAAAAAACAAAAAAAAAAACAATGCAATTGAACTTCTTTATGAACCTATTTTCATGGAGTTACAAAAAGGTCCAAGACAAATCAACACAATGAATTAAAAACATTTTTAACACTCCTAATCTGATGTTTTCTCACATTTTAACATTTTCTAATACTAGTTGTTACTCACTATATGGAGATAATATACAAAAACAAAACTTTCTGATTAACCTTCGGGCAACCAAAACCATCTACTGATCTATAATGCTTAATAACTTCTGATCCATTAATTCTATCAATACATGTAAAAAACTGGTGTAAATGCAGTTTGTCAGCTTTTCATGACCCATTTGGACGTTGATCACTGTGATCTGTAAGTTGTAATGCACATGTGTAAACAATAAACTGAGTCTTTATTCAAATAAACTTATTTTTCAGGTTTCTTGTGGTTGCTCAGGTTATTCACATTTTCATAATATGATTTGACTTTTGTTTTGCACTAAAGGAAAGAGAAAAATTTGGACGTGTCATCATTTATAGCCCTGCTGGTGTCTTCTTCTTTAAAGGAGTGACATTCTGCTTTTTTTTAAATGGAATTCTTCATTTTCCCACATTTCCCTGTGGTCTCCATAAACTGTAAATGCTCTGCTTGGGTCTGAATTCTTCATTCATTCAACTCCACAGGTCCATCTTCAACCCTATTTCTCAGTAATGACATCAGAAAGGTGGTTTGGAGCGCTGGCCCTTTAAATGCACATGAGCCACTTCAGGCCCCGCCCCCCACCCCCAGGTTATTGGCTGTGCTGCTCTGTCCCGTTCAACCAACAACTGAACATTTGAGGTAATGGGCTCCAAGTTTGGACATACTTTCAGTCTGGACTACAACCGCTGCTCCTGACAAACAATTATGGAGAAATACTGGAGAAATGTTCGTCTGAAGTCTGGACCTGATATGAGCAAATGTGGAGACGGAACTAGTTATAAAACGTATCAAATTAAGAAGGAATTAAAACAGGTTGTAAAAATCCACTGGATTTTTGCTGGAATGAATATAAAGATAGTTTAGCAGCAGCTGGAGGGTTCAAATTCAAACTGTATGAACTATTAGGGTCCAAATACACAAAGAAATGAACCACAGACTAAGAAAAGTGGGTTTAGACAAATATGAGCCCTTTAAATCTGAACAAGACTAAAGTCTAATCATGAAGAGAGTCTGTTCCAGCAGTATTGGGTCTGTATGAAAACCAACGGTCAGAAGGTCTGAATGTATGATTCTACAGATGGAACTATAGAAGTGCACGGACTGAATATGAAATATGTTTGAACGCAGACAGTGACTGAGTGACACTGAGTGACTGAGTGGTCAAACATAGGCCTAGACCTGGACTGGATCCTGTTGGTTCTGATTTTGAATTACTGGTAATGTAATGGAATTCAACTCCATAACTGAGTCCAACCTTATCAAAGCCATGTCTTTGTTTTGGTTCATAAAGTGGACACATTAGTGAGGTTACATTGGATTCATTTTTAAAAAATAGATTAAAAAATACAGTTTTATGTGATTTGAAGCATTTATAATGTTAATTTGTCTTTGCTTCGTCCCCTTGAGCTCCCACCAGGGGGTCGACCCCCCCCCCCCCCTTTCAAAAGCATCACTTCTTTTTGGTGGATTTCGACAGAATGGAATTCAAACAGGTCGTAGAAATCCACTGGATTTTTACCCAAATGAATATAAAGACAGTTTTGCAGCACCTGGAGAGTTCAAATTCCAACTGTATGAACTATTAGGGTCCAAATACACAAATAAAAAAACCACAGACTAAGAAAAGTGGGCTTAGAAAAATATGAGCCCTTTAAATCAGACATGTTGAATTTAATGTGATTACTATTGAAATATTATGGATCAACTAAAAACATTATTTCAGTGGTGGTTTAATATGAAACATCCAATAAGAGATCATATATTTTCCACAGTGGCTGAAATGCTGAACCACTGACCCTAAAAACAAACATTTGGCAAGAGGACTTCTGTTATTTTCTTGTGTACTTTCATCTAAATTCAAGTACATTTGCGTAAAACTGAGGTGTTGTTTGTGCAGAGCAGCTTTAATGTGACCATGACAACATAAACCTGTGACTGACGCTGTAGAAAACAAACTAGCGCTATTCCATTGCACAGAATGTCACTGGTTTGGTTTGATGGCGCGTCGCAACAGGAAGCAAAAGGTTTCAGAAACATCTTGCAGCTTCACACCTTCAGGCTTTTTATTACTTTGTTTGTTTCCTGATGTTTTCAAGGCGCTAATCAGTTTCTCGAGAGCAGCTTCTTCACAGTTGGACCTGAATGATACTCTGATCTGACGAGAACCCGTTAAGATTCCGCTGAAAACGACGACTCAGAAAACCACCCGACTGCATATGGAAACAGACAGGCTGAGCTTTACATTCTGCTTTTGATTTAATTAGTCTGTATCAAGAGCCTCTTCTCTTTCCTAATTGACACATTCTGCCTTTATGTCCTTAATTAGTGGAAACATTAGCAGGAGGTGGATTCGGTGGTTGAAGGACCAGGGTTTGCATCCCATTTCATGCAGTACTGACTTTTTTTGAGTATTTTTTCTCCTTGTCTTCTTTATTTTAGACCTTCCCCTGATCATTTTTAGCCTGACAGGGTTATTTTATGCCTAAACCTAATCCAATCATAGTCATGGCGTCGTCTATACATCTGCTAAACTACGACCGTGCATCAAAAAACAACACAATGATGCTCAAAGACAAGAGTTAACAACGAACAGCAGCTATATACGAGACGCAAAAAGAATAATTAATTATTTTTGAGCATTTTTGCTAGTATTGTTGTCGGCATAAATCATTCTTGCATTGTCCAATTGTAAATATGTGTAGCCTTTTAAAAGATTAAACATTTATTTTAAAATTTTTCATCAGCTAAACTGCATGTTTTTTACTATATTACAACCACTGATTCATAGTGAGTCTGGTTTTTCTTCATTACACAATGAATGAATTTTGTGTAAAGGAATCAGCACCCCCTAATAAAAATAATAACAGCTTAACTCACTTTATTATCTCTGTAAGGAAATTCGTCTCAGCATTTTACTCATCCTGATACACACAGCACTTAGCATTAGCACTGTCACATTAACCTCCTAAGATCCAGCTATGGGTTTTCTGTCCACTGCAAAACTGCATCAGGATGTTTCCAATATAGGCACTTATTTAAAAAAAACAAACAAAAAAAAAACAAAAAAGCTTGTACTTTGCTGACATTTCCTGGGTCTTAAGAGGTTATGAGCAATGAGGTGCCTTCAAGAAATGACATGATGACGCTCAACACAGGAGCTAACAACACATGGTTCCTAAATGCAAGAACATAATGGGGCAAAGGGGATGAATACTTATTTTCAGACAGTTTTGCTATTATTGTTGTCGGCATAAATCATTCTTACATTGTCCAGTTGTAAATATGTGCAGCTTATTAACAGACTAAACTGTTTTTTTGTTTTGTTTTTTCACTTTTCATCAGCTAAAATACACTATGTTTGCTATATGACAACCATTTATTCATAGTGAGTCTGGTTTTTCTTCATTACGCAATGAATCAGTTTTGTATAGCCTAAAGGAATTAGCACCCCCTAATAAAAACAAACAAAACATAGTTAACCTCACTTTATTATCCCTGAAAGGATGTTCATCTCTGCATTTTACCCATTCTGATAAACACAGCACTTAGCATTAGCATTAGCACATTAAGAGCAGTATACCATCCATCCATCCTTCATTCTCTTCCGCTTATCCGGGGCCGGGTCGCGGGGGTAACAGTCTAAGCAGGGATGCCCAGACTTCCCTCTCCCCAGACACCTCCTCCAGCTCTTCCGGGGGGATCCCGAGGCGTTCCCAGGCCAGCCCAGAGACATAGTCTCTCCAACGTGTCCTGGGTCTTCCCCGAGGTCTCCTCCTGGTGGGACATGCCCGGAACACCTCCCCAGGGAGGCGTCCAGGAGGCATCCGAAACAGATGCCCTAGCCACCTCAGCTGGCCCCTCTCGACGCGGAGGAGCAGCGGCTCTACTCCGAGCTCCTCCCTGGTGACTGAGCTCCTCACCCTATCCCTAAGGGTGCGCCCAGCCACCCGACGGAGGAAACTCATTTCGACCGCTTGTATCCGGGATCTTGTCCTTTCGGTCATGACCCAAAGCTCATGACCATAGGTGAGGGTAGGAACGTAGACTGACCGGTAAATTGAGAGCTTCGCCTCTCGGCTCAGCTCCTTCTTCACCACAACCGACCGGTACAGCGACTGCATCACTGCAGACGCTGCACCGATCCATCTGTCAATCTCACGCTCCATCCTTCCCTCACTTGTGAACAAGACCCCGAGATACTTAAACTCCTCCACTTGGGGCAAAGACTCCCCACCGACCCGGAGAGGGCAAACCACCTTTTTCCCGGTCGAGAACCATGGCCTCGGATTTGGAGGTGCTGATCCTCATCCCGCTCGCTTCACACTCGGCTGCAAACCGCCCCAGTGCACGCTGAAGGTCCAGGTTCGATGAGGCCAACAGGACAACATCATCTGCAAAAAGCAGAGATGAAATCCTGTGGTCCCCAAACCGGACCCCCTCCGGCCCTTGGCTGCGCCTAGAAATTCTGTCCATAAAAATTATGAACAGAACCTTGACAAAGGGCAGCCCTGCCGGAGACCAACATGCACCTGGACAGGGTCTGACTTACTGCCGGCAATGCGAACCAGGCTCCTGCTTCGGTCATACAAGGACCGGACTGCCCTTAGCAAAGGGCCCCGGACCCCATACTCCCGAAGCAACCTCCCACAAGATACCACGAGGGACACGGTCGAACGCCTTCTCCAGATCCACAAAACCATGTGGACTGGTTGGGCGAACTCCCATAACCCTCGAGCACCCGATGGAGAGTATAGAGCTGGTCCAGCGTTCAGAGCAGTATACCACCATCAAGAAATGATATGATGATACTCAAAGACAGGAGCTTGCAACCCATGGCTCCTAAATACAAGAACATAATGGAACAAAGAGAATGGAAAATTATTTTTGCAACATTTTTGCTATTATTGTTGTTGGCATAAATCATTCTTACATTGTCCAATGTAAATATATGTCTATAAACAGAGTAAACTTTCTTTTTTTTAATTTTTCATCAGCTAAAATAGATGTCGTTTGCTATATTAGATCCATTTATTCATTGTGAGTCTGATTTTTCTTCATTACACAATGACCTTTTAGACAGATTAGTGTTGCTAAATGACCCACATTTTACTTTAAAATTCATTTTTACTTTAGTTGGACCATAGGGGATTATCCAAAAGAAAGAGCTACTTATATTGAAAATAATATTGGAATGGCAATCAATTAAAGTTCCACTCTCTGACAGAATATTATTGTATTTGACCCTGTAAAGGAATTGGCAACCCCCTAATAAAAATAACATATAGTTAACTCACTTTATTATCCCTGTAAGGAAGTTCGTCTCTGCATTTTACCCATTCTGATAAACACAGCGCTTAGCATTAGCAATTAGCATTAGCCCATTAACAGCAGTATAACCGCCATCAACAAATGACATGATGATGCTTAAAGACAGGCGCTAGCAACACATGGCTCCTAAATACAAGAACATAATGGAACATATGAAAATAATACTTATTCTTGAACATTTTTGGTATTACTGCTGTCAGCCTAAATCATTCTAACAGTGTCCATTTGTAAAAACATGTAGCATATGAACAAAGTAAAACTCTTCATCAACTAAACTGCATATTTTTACTATATTACAGCCACTTGTTCGCAGTGAGTCTGGTTTTTCTTTATTACGTAATGAATCAGTTTTGTGTAAAGAATTAACACCTCCTAGTAAAATAACAAAAGCTTAACTCACTTTATTATCCCTGTAAGGAAGTTCGTCTCCGCATTTTACCCATTCTGATAAACACAGCACTTAGCATAGCATTAGCACAGTAAGAGCAGTATACTGCTATTAAGAAATGACATGATGATGCTCAAAGGCAGGAGCTAGCACCCATGACTCCTAAATACAAAAACATAATGGAATATATGGAAATAAATACGAATTCTTGAACATTTTTGCTATTACTGCTGTCAGCCTAAATCATTCTAGCATTGTCCATTTGTAAAAATGTGCAGCACATAAACAAATTAAAGCTTTTAATCAACTAAAAGCGCACTTTGTTAGCTATATTATGACCATTTGTTCACAATGGGTCTGGTTCTAGTGGGGTTTTGTGGAAACACCACCCCCTAATTAAAAAAGAAAAAAAAAAGTGAACTCACTTAATTATCCCTGTGAGGAAATTTGACTCTACATTTTACCCATTCTAATACACACAACACTTAGCATTAGCATTAGCACATTAAGAGCAGTGAGGTGTCATCAAGAAATGACATGATGCTCAAAGACAGGCGTTAGCAGCCAACAACTCTCAATATAAGAACATAATGGAGCGCAGAGACATTCTTATCGTCCGCCAAAATTATTCTTACATTGCCAATTTGTAAGAAAAAATGTGCAGTCTCTAAACAGCCATATTGTTTGCTATATTATGACCATTTGTTCGAAGTGGGTCTGATTCAAGGTTTTAGTTTAGCTCTGGTGTAGTTTTTAGGAAATAGTGCTGCCTAAAAAATTAGTCATGTTAATTCACTTTATTATCCTTGAGAGGAAATTCATCTTTCCATTTTATCCATTATGATACACACAGTACTTAGCATTAGCATTAGCACATTAAGCAGCAGGCTATACCACCATCACAAAATGATATGATGATGCAGGAGCTAGCAACCCATGGCTCCTAAATACAAGAACATAATGGAGCGAATAGAATAAATAATTATTTTTGAACATTTTTGCTATTATTGTTGTGCAGCACATAAACCACGTAAAACTTTTCATCAGCTAAAGTGCACGTTGTTAGCTATATTATGACCATTTGTTCAAAGTGGGTCTGGTTCTAGTGGAGTTTTGTGGAAACAGCACCCCCTAATTTAATGAATCACTTAATTATCCCTATGAGGAAATTCATCTCTGCATTTTATCCATAATACACACATCACTTAGCATTAGCATTAGCATTAGCACATCATGAGTTTCCATTGAAAGCTCCAGATGTTCTTCACTACTGTGGTCGAGGACAGTTATTGGATGGTTGGTATGAAGCTGCAAGATGTTTCACAAATGCATCAAGTATTAAATAAGTGTAACGGAAAATTAAAGAACTAAATAATCCTAAACAGGCGACCGCAGAGTAGCAAGGGATGAAAATCTTCTGTAGCTCTGACCAATCAGAACAGTTGAAGAGTTGGTGATTATAACACTATTAAACTTTATTTAACCAGGAAGACGACTTATTAAGATTAAAAACCAATTCTGCAAGAGAACATGTCGGTTTTATTCCTCGTAAATAACATACAACTCCAACTCTACCATTTTATTCCAGCAGGGGGCGCTTCATTCATCAACGTTTGTACATCAAGGACATGTTCTCCTGTCAGCGCTGATAAGAAGCAGAAACATCTACTGCTGCACCGACGGGGTTTTCACACTATTTTCTATGACAAATATAACTAGAGGCGAATAATCACTTCTGCTTGGACCTGGGAGAAGGAAGAAAAAAAGTTCTGTAACAGCGTTCAGAGGCGCAGGATGACGGGAGTTAGTGGAGTATTTCCCACTAACGGTGTCTCTTAAATGTCAGTCAGCCTCTGCACAGGGAACAGCCCAGAAACAGCTCCGAGGATGGGTTTCCACATGCGAATACACACCGACTAACAGTAAAAATATCTCAGTAAGCACCTCAGTCTGAAGAGAACAGCCAGATATGAACGGATGGAGATAAACGAATAGTGATGAGAACCTTTAATCCAACAGTTTCTCTCCAGTTGGTCCACATCAGGGGGATCAGACTCACGGTAGCTCAGGGGCCACATGATCTCAAATGGACCAGAATGTCAAATAATAACAGTGAAAAAATAAGAATTACATTTTGACAGTGTTTACATTTAGAAAGTATCCCTTAACAAATGTGAATAACATGAACAACCTAAAAAAAAAAAATCAATTTGAACAATATTATGCCTCAGCTTCTCGTTTACACATATGCATTAGATCTACAAATACACCAAACATTTATTAGCGAGATAATATTATTAAAATTGCATTCACTTCTCGTCAGACACTTCATGTTCATCATATTTGTTCAGGTTATTCACATTTTTTGCTCATATTTTTGTTAATATCTGATGTAATTTACCTTTTTTATACTAAAACAAAGAGAAACAAGTGGTTCCAGGTACAACAAACCCCGCCTCTCACACATATTGTAGGTTATTTTGGCATCGATCCAGCTGATGTCACCATGTATATGTGTGTGCTGATGTCAGGATGTCTGTTTCCTCTATATATGTGCAAAGTTTGAAGTAAATTGAAACATTAATGTTTTTATAGACATGACTGGGAAATTTTGCCCATTATAAGTAAATGGAGAAGAAAAAAAATGTAAAAATTCCTAAAAAATGTTAACTTTGACCTACTTTTCCCAAAATGTTATCACGTCTTTTCTGCATCACTGGCAATCAATAAACCAAATTTGGTATGAATTCACCCAATAGTTTTGCTGCTATAGACATTTGAAATTTCACCCATTATAAGTAAATGGGGGAAAAAAATTTAAAAATTAATTTAAAAACAATTGAACTTTGACCTACTTTTCCAAAATATAGCCACATCTATTCTGGGTCACTGGTTATTTGGTATAAATTCAACCAATAGTTTTACTGCTACAGCCATTTGAAATTGCACCCCTTATAAGTGAATGGGGAAAACAAATATTTAAAAAATCATAAAAAATTTGAACTTTGACCTTCTTTTCCCAAAATGTTATGACATCTATTCTGCGTCACTGGCAATCAATAAACCCAATTTGTTATGAATTCACCCTATAGTGTTGCTGTAACAGCCATTTGAAATTTCGCCTATTATAAGTAAATGGGAGAAGAACAAAGAATTTTAAAATTCCTAAAAAAATTTGAACTTTGACCTACTTTTCCCAAAATATAATGAGATCTTTTCTGTGTCACTGGCAGTCTATAAACCCAATTTAGTATGAATTCACCCAATAGTTTTGCTGCCATAAACATTTGAAATTTCGCCCATTATAAGTAAAAGGGGGGAAAAATAATTTTAAAAAATCACAAAACATTTGACCTTTGACCTACTTTTCCCAAAATGTAACCACAGCTATTCTGGGTCACTGGTGATCTTTAGATCAAATTTGGTATGAATTCACCTCATAGTTTTGCTGCTATAGCCATTTGAAATTTTGTCCATTATAAGTAAATGGGGCAAAAATTATTTTTAAAAAATCATAAAAAATTTGAACTTTGACCTACTGTGCCCAAAATGTAATGAGATCTTTTCTGTGTCACTGGCAATCTATAAACCCAATCTAGTATGAATTCAACCAACAATTTTGCTGCTAGAGTGTAAACAAAGAAACAAACAACATACAACCCCCCCCACCACCATAAAAATTTGGAGTTGTCAGAATTTACAGGACATTATAATAGTATTTTATTAGTCTGACCCACTTGAGATCATATTGGTCTGTATGTGGAACCTGAATGCAAATAATAATAATAATGGATTAGATTCATATAGCCCAGGGTGTCAAACTCATTTTAGTTCAGGGGCCACGTTCAGCTAAATTAGATCTGAAGTGGGCTGGACCAGTAACATAATAACAGTGAAAAAAGTAAAATTATATCAGGTTTACATCAACAAAGTTTCCTTAAAAATCTAAATAACATGAACAACTTGAATTGCCATAAGAAAAACAAGTGCAATTTTAACATTTTAACAAAATTCTGCCTCGTTTTTATCAGTTTATCATTTACACATGTGCGTTACAATCGCACAAAACATTCAGTAACAGGCAGAATGTTGGTAAAATTACATTTACTTTTCTTAAGACATTTCTGTTTGTTCATATTTGTTCAGGTTATTCACATTTTTTGTAAAAGTATAATTTGGTAATGTAAACATTTTCATGTAATTTTACTTTTTTACACCAAAAAAAACAAACAAACAAAGAAAATTTGGGGTTGTCATTATTTATAGGTTATTATGATAATATTTTACTGGTTCTGACCCACTTGAAATCTAATTGGACTGTGTGTGTCTGTACGTGGAACCTGAATTAAAATGATTTTGACACCACTGATTGTTAATATCTTCAGTTTCATTTTTGCATTTCACAAATTCATCCCACGGGCCGGATTGGACCCTTTGGCGGGCCGGATTTGGCCCCCGAGCCACATGTTTGACACCTGTGATATAGCGGGTGAAGGAGGGTGAAGTGTCTTGCCCAAGGACACAACAGCACATGACTAGGACAGAGCAGGATTTGAACCGCCACCCCTTCGGTTATAGGATGACCCACTCTACCTCCTGAGCCACAGCCGCTAAATTAGATGAACATCCTTGATCGTTAACATCTTCAGTTGTAATTTTTGTATTTGACAAGTTCATACCATTATCCATGGATTGGACCCTTTGGGGGGGCCGGTTTTGGTCCACGGGCCGTATGTTTGACACCCCTGCTATAGGTCTAAATCATTCCCTTCGGGTGGAGGTAACACAAGGTGACATGACTTTCTAGGAGGAACACAAACATGAATGAAGCAGAAGAACAAACCAGCTCTGAGTCAGACTTTAGAAGATTTAAGGACTGTTGAACGC
This sequence comes from Sphaeramia orbicularis, assembly GCF_902148855.1. Lineage (NCBI taxonomy): Eukaryota > Metazoa > Chordata > Actinopteri > Kurtiformes > Apogonidae > Sphaeramia > Sphaeramia orbicularis. The sequence goes on from NC_043963.1 coordinate 5,949,200, forward strand.
TTGAAGGTAAAAAGAACCCAAAAACAAACTCCAAACATCGAGTTCTTCAAACAAAGATAAATGAAGCCAGAATCCACCGACCCATCGAGGAAATCAGTAGAAAAAACACAGTCTTGTCATTTAGCATCAGCTGTCCTCAGAAAGTAAACTTGGTGAAAGTCTTTGTGTGCTATTTGCAGCAGATTGGACTGTTCACAGCAGGTGGAGGCTCCGCTCAGGTCTGATTAAAAACACATGAAAGGCTGAAACACAAACATTTCACACACACTCAAACGCATCGTTCAACAACTGCATCTAATGTTACAACAAAGAACAGACGCTTCAAAGTAAAGACAGAATATGCGGTTCGCCCCCTGGTGGTGGGCTATGGTACAGGTTATAAACAGAATAGAATAGAATAGAATAGAATAGAATAGAATAGAAAATGATAGAATAGAATAGAATAGAATAGAATAGAAATGATAGAATAGAATAGAATAGAAATGATAGAATAGAATAGAATAGAATAGAAATGATAGAATAGAATAGAATAGAATAGAAATGATACAATAGAATAGAATAGAATAGAATAGAATAGAATAGAATAGAATAGAATAGAAATGATAGAATAGAATAGAATAGAATAGAAATGATAGAATAGAATAGAATAGAATAGAATAGAATAGAATAGAATAGAATAGAAAATGATAGAATAGAAAATGATAGAATAGAATAGAATAGAATAGAATAGAATAGAATAGAATAGAATAGAAAATGATAGAATAGAATAGAAAATGATAGAATAGAAAATGATAGAACAGAACAGAATAGAATAGAATAGAATAGAAAATGATAGAACAGAATAGAATAGAATAGAAAATGATCGAACAGAATAGAATAGAATAGAACAGAAAATGATAGAACAGAATAGAATAGAATAGAAAATGATAGAATAGAATAGAATAGAAAATGATAGAATAAAAATAGAACAGAATAGAATAGAAAATGATAGAATAGAAAATGATAGAATAGAATAGAACACAATAGAATAGAATAGAACAGAAAATGATAGAATAGAATAGAAAGTTATAGAATAGAATAGAAAATGATAGAATAGAATAGAATAGAAAATGATAGAATAGAACAGAATAGAAAATGATAGAATAGAAAATGATAGAATAGAATAGAATAGAAAATGATAGAATAGAATAGAATAGAAAATGATAGAATAGAAAATGATAGAATAGAATAGAATAGAACATGATAGAATAGAATAGAATAGAATAGAATAGAATAGAATAGAATAGAATAGAATAGAATAGAATAGAAAATGATAGAATAGAATAGAATAGAATAGAATAGAATAGAAAATGATAGAATAGAATAGAATAGAATAGAATAGAATAGAATAGAATAGAATAGAATAGAATAGGGGGTGTCTGTCATTTTTATCGTAAAAATTCCATCCTGTGATAATATTTGTGCGATTCAACACATTTGTAATTCTGAAGATATGCGACACTTTTTTGTTTTGTCTCCTCTATGCATTATACATCTTTTTTTCTAAAGGTCACATTGGTGATGATAAATAAAAGTTTTAGGTGTGAATTGAACAGGCTCATGTCGTGATATAACAGATATTCACTGAAAGAACAAACCCACAGTTCCAGTCCAGGACATTTTTCTGCCTTTATGATCCTGCCCTTCACATCAGAACCACAGAATAATGTCCGTGAATTCAGGTACAACACAGACTTCCTTTATCCCATGCAAATCCTCTGCATGAAACACAGACATGGAGGTTAATTTCCAAATCACCAGAGGTCCACAGGTTACACTCGTCCCCCGTGAACAGGGCTTTAATCGACTTAACTCGGTTTTGGCACCAGTTCACTGCTTTTCCAGGGCAGGTATAGTCCTCCCTCATCACATCTGGTCGTCATGGCAACCCAGCGTAAACACATTTTGATGTCTCTTCGAGTGACTCGAGTTACCAGTGACGCAACCATAGCAAAAGAGAAAACCTACAATTTTTAGAAATACAGTCTAGTTTTGTGATGTTTCAGGTGAGAATATAGTGGGTTTTTTTGGACGAATTAACAAGATCTGAACTGAAAAATTCTACTGGTGTTTTCAGAGGTTTCACTCTAGCTTGGATTACAAGAGATTCTGAATCGACCAACGTGTGTCATAAAATAGTTAAGAAACAGAAACAGAATGAAGGCTAATAATCAGTGGAACAAATGAAATATTTTGACATCATCGTCAGAGTGAGTCGAGCTACCAGTGACGCAACAAAACCAACGATTTTTGAAATAAAGTCTAGTTTTGCGATGTTTCATGTTAGAATATGGTTGTTTTTTCAGACAAATTAACAAGATCTGAACTGAAAAATTCCGCTGGTGTTTTCAGAGGTTTCACACTAGCTTGGATTACGAGAGATTCTGGATCGACTAACTTATGACATAAAATAGTACCTGGTGGTAACAGTTGTCACATAATGGAATTATCAGTGGAATAAACTAAATATTCACTGGTCGCCATAGCAACCCAGTATAAACATATTTTGACATCATCTTCAGAGTGACCCAAGCTACCAGTGATGCTACAAAACCAACGATTTTAGAAATACAGTCAAGTTTTGCGATGTTCCAGGTGAGAGTATAGTTTGTTTTTTTTTGTTTTTTTCAGACAAATTAACAAGATCTGACCTGTAAATTTCCGCTGGTTTTTTCAGAGGTTTCACACTAACTTGGATTACTCTACGATATCACAACAAGAAATTCTGGATCGACCAATTTGCGACATAAAATAGTACCTGATAGTACCTGGTGGTAACAGTTGTCACATAACGGAGCAGAGTCAAGGCTAATAGTCAGTGGAACAAACTAAATATTCAGTGGTTGCCATAGCAACACTGCATAAACATATTTTGATGTCATCTTCAGAGTGAGTCGAGCTACCTGTGACACAACAATAGCGACGGAGAAAACCTACGATTTTTGAAAATAAAGTCTAATTTTGTGATGTTTGAGGTTGTTTTTTGGACAAATGGTCAAGATCTGAACAGAAAATTTCCGCTGGTGTTTTCAGAGATTTCACACTAGCTTGAATTACACTACGATATCGCAACAAGAGATTCTGGATCCACCAATCTGTGACATAAAATAGTACCTGATAGTAACAGCTGTCACATAATGGAACAGAATTAAGACTAATAATCAGTGGAACAAATTAAATATTCACTGGTCGCCATAGCAACCCCACGTAAACATCCTGACGTCATCTTCAGAGTGAGTCGAGCTACCAGTGACTCAACAAAACCAACGATTTTTAGTCTTTTAAGTCTAGATTTGTGATGGTTGTGATGTGTCAGGTATAAAAATAATGCAACAATACCAAAGCAGAAAACCTACGATTTTTGAAACAAAGACTAATTTTGTGATGTTTCATGTTAGAATAGAATTTTTTTTTTTGACAAATTAACAAGATCTGAAATGAAAAATTCCGCTGGTGTTTTCAGAGATTTCACACTAACTTGGATTACAAGAGATTCTGGATCGTCCAATCAGTGACGTACTACCTAGTACCTGGTGGTAACAGTTGTCATGTAATAGAACAGAGTTAAGGCTAAGTATCAGTGGAACAAACTAAATATTCACTGGTCGCCATAGCAACCCCATGCAAATGCATTTTGATGTCATCTTCAGAGTGAGTCGAGCTAACTGTGACACAACAATAGCAAAGAAGAAAACCTATGATTTTTAAGTCAGGTCTAGTTTTGTGATGTTTCATGTTAGAATATTGTTGTTTTTTCGGACAAATTAACAAGATCTGACCTGAAAATATTCACTGGTTGCCATAGCAACCAAGCATAAACATATTTTGATGTCATCTACAGAGTGAGTCAAGCTACCAGTGATGCAACAAAACCAATGATTTTTAAAATAATGTTTGGGAAGGAATGCTTCTCGGACCAAAAAAGAGTTTGTTCAAGGTGGTCTTTGGAAAAAGGGATTCAAAAAGTATTTCTCACACTGTGATAAATGATTTTTAAAATAAATTCTGGTTTTGTGATGTTTCATGTTAGAATATGGTTGGTTTTTAGACAAATTGACAAGATCTGAACTGAAAAATTCCGATGGTGTTTTCAAAGATTTCACACTAGCTTGGATTACTCTACGATATCGCAACAAGAGATTCTGGATCGACCAATCTGTGACATAAAATAGTACCTGATAGTACCTGGTGGTAACAGTTGTCACATAATGGAACAGAGTCAAGGCTAATAATCAGTGGAACAAACTAAATATCACTGGTCGCCATAGCAACACTGCATAAACATATTTTGACGTCATCTTCAGAGTGAGTTGAGCTACCAGTGACACAACAATAGCAAAGGAGAAAACCTACGATTTTTGAAATTAAGTTTAATTTTGTGATGTTTCATGTTAGAATATAGTTATTTTGTCAGACAAATGAACAAGATCTGACCTGAAAATATTCACTGGTCGTCATAGCAACCCAGCATTAACATATTTTGATGTCATCATCAGAGTGAGTCGAGCTACCAGTGATGCAACAAAACCAACAATTTTTGAAAAAAAGTCCAATTTTGTGATGTTTCATGTTAGAATATAGTTGTTTTTTTGGACAAATTAACAAGATCTGACCTGAAAATTTCTGCTGGTGTTTTCAGAGATTTCACACTAGCTTAGATTACTCTACGATATTGCAACAAGAGATTCTGGATGAACCAATCTGTGACATAAAATAGTACCTGATAGTACCAGTTGTCACATAATGGAACAGAGTCAAGGCTAATTATCAGTGGAATAAACTTAATATTCACTGGTCGCCATAGCAACCCCACATAAACATTTTGGTGTCCTCTTCAGAGTGACTCAAGCTACCAGTGATGCAACAAACAACCATTTTTGTAATAAAGTCTAGTTTTGTGATGTTTCATGTTAGAATATGGTTGTTTGGTTTTTTTTGGACAAATTGACAAGATCTGACCTGAAAATATTCACTGGTCGTCATAGCAACCCAGCATAAACATATTTTGATGTCATCTTCAGAGTGAGGCGAGCTACCAGTGACGCAACAAAACCAACGATTTTTAAAATAAATTCTAGTTTTGTGATGCTTCATGTTAGAATATGGTTGTTTTTTTTGGGACAAATTGACAAGATCTGACCTGAAATATTCACTGGTGTTTTCAGAGATTTCACACTAACTTGGATTACAAGAGATTCTGAATCGACCAACGTGTGACATAAAATAGCACCTGATAGTAACAGTTGTCACACAATGGAACAGAGTAAAGGTTAGTTATCTGTGGAATACACTAATTATTCACTGGTCGTCATAGCAACACAACGTAAACATATTTTGACGTCATCTTCAAGCTACTAGTGACGCAACAAAACCTACAATTTTTTTTTAAACAATGCTAAGTTTGTCTAGTTTAAATTTGGGTTTTTTTGTCTCTTTAGGTACATTTCATTACATTTCTGCCCTTTCCGATCAGTTTTTAATCCATTATTGATGATGTGAAAAGGGGCGTGGCCTGGTCCGGTGCCCAGGAGGAGGTTTGTAACAACACTTTGTCCTCATTCTTACACAGAAAGAGCAAAGTGATGTCACCTTTCTCTATGTCTATTGTTTCTCCAGGATCAGTTTAATCCTGTCCAATGATCCTCAAAAACATTGTTACAACTGTGACAAAAAAACTCCAAGACTCCGAACTTCAGCATCACCGGCCGTGGCATCTGGAAATGGATATGTGAGCTACAGGGGCGTGAATCCACCACAGAGACAGTTTCCAGCTCTTACTGAATAAGCAGCGACCTCCATAAATACATATTTTAATCCACTAGATCTGCACCAGATTAGATCTACTCACAGATATAAGTCGACTAAATACGCCGGGTATTTTTTTTCCCCATTGAGATGCATGTATTATTTACTGTGTAATGAATGGGAATATCTGAAAACGCCCTATGTTGCAATGTCAGAAAAAGTGAAAAGGATGTGTGATTTTTTTTTAGCATCATCCTTGGTTTGTATCCTGTTTTTATACCAAGTTTTATGAAAATCAGTGCAGTGGTTTTGGTGTAAATCCTGCAGACGGACACACAAACTGGCAAAATTAACCTCCATGATAGAGGTTAAAAGGTGGAGCTGCAGGTGTAACACACACACACACACACACACACACACAAACAGACACATACACACACTCTCCTGCTGATGCATTAACAACAATTGAATAAGACACAGTTTTAGTTTAAGGTTGAAATCTGGATGGGACTGTTCCACCTGAGTTGTAGATTTTGCAGCTGAGTGTGTGAAAAACAAAAACAAAAAAAACCCACACATGCAATCAGGAAAAGTAAAGTTACTGATGGAGTAAAGCGCGTTCCAGTCGTCGTCACACACATGAATGAAACAGACTTTCTAAAGACACAATCTGACAGAAGCAGATGGACGAACAGCAAACCGTGCGCTTCATTCTGCTGCAGGAAACCTCTTTTTTCTCAACTTAAAAAAGAGAGCGAGTCAGCCAGAGTGTATGTCTCTCTACCTCTGATGTGATTCCTGCCACGATAATTAAATCACAGCGC